>NC_086186.1:24617500-24857500 GCF_023053635.1 Elgaria multicarinata webbii | reverse complement strand
CTCTCGCTCTCTCCTAGCATATGTTCTAATTTAGCACTGTAAATTTTTCAGAGGCCTCGACTCTGACAGCCCCTGGTGATTTTCAAAGTACCACAAGCCAGTGGTTAAAAATTACATTGACTTGAAAGTTCAGAGTCACACAATGAGGGACACTTTCTCCCATTCATAGCTCTTCGGATGAAGCTTGGGGGAGCGAGGGGAGACAGACAGAACAACAACACAGAGAGAATTCATTGAGTCTTCCCCCGACTTAACCCAAAGGCTTCCCCCCACTGATTTCATTTCAGTGGGTCCAAACTTAGGTTCAAAGAAGCCATCAAATAACCGAAGATTATTATTATTATTATTACAAAAATCCGCTTCACCCTCTTGCCAGAAAAAAAGAGGGGGTGTTTGTGTATTGGGGAGAGGAATGTCCTATTCCCCTCTCCTTTCCTCTATTTTTCCCCTTAAAATATTTCTGCCCCTTTTCATTTCAGCCTATTTTAAGAGCCCGAATCTCCCAATGAGTATACACCTGACTTTAAAATGGGGAAGTGGATAGATATTAATATTATCAGCAGCAGCAGCAAAACTTTTAGAATGGATAACTACAAAGTCTGGTATTTTATCTCAAGTTTTAAAAATGGCATTTATTCTTAATCGGTTTGAGAATCGTCCTGCGGGGTGTGTGTGGGTGTGTGGGTGTGTATACACTTCGGCCAAACCTAACACCCTATCAGCTAATCCAGTTAGGCATTCGCCGGTTCCTAATGCTAAAACGTCCTTACATACATGCATCCTTTGTATAAGCAAATATACATTATCTAAACATTTGGTATATGGCTTGAATAATCTGCCTCTATTTCTGCTTTCATTGGTAGTTTTGTGTCTTTCTCCTTCTATGATCGTACTGAAAATCTGTTAACATACAAGCGCTATTATTTCTCCTTGTCCCCCACTTTTTTGGGGGGTAGAGTTTGTATTTGGTAAAAAGATGTAAGAGTGATTGTTTCTAAGCATAGGTTTCGAATGAGTATTCTTTAACTAAGGTGGGAAGGAAAAAGGACAATTTGCCTACACAGGCTTCGATCATGCCTAGTGACCTCCGTTCCTATATATCAAGAAAGAAAGAGAGAGAGAGAGAGAGAGAGAGGAGAGAGAGAGAGAGAGAGAGAGAGAGAGAAAGAAAGAAAGAAAGAAAGAAAGAAAGAAAGAAAGAAAGAGAAAGAAAGAAAGAAAGTTAGTTAGTTCTTATCTGGATTTTCTTTTTTTGGAAGGGATGAGTTATTTGGGAGGGAGTGTCAAGGTGCTAGTTCTTTGTAATCCTAAGGGCCGACGATTCCTTTCTCAGTCATAGAGGGCTACTTCGACAGTTTACATTTCTGATCAATAAAACATTCCACCGCTTGCTTTGAAATTGACCATATGAAACGGACAATACTGTTAGGTTTCTCTACAGGCCAGTAACAAGCCCCGTTCATATTACAACTTTCCTTCCTTCGTTGGTACACCTGCGAGTACAAGAGCAGACGTTTATTTCTGCAGCAGAAAAGGGGAGCGGGGTGGGTGGCTGGTGGATGTGGCAATATGATAGCGTTGGGCTGATGAAAAGGGTCGCAGTGAGAAAGCATCTATGGGATCTCCATTCTCTCTTAGATGTATATTTCCATATATATTATCCTGGAAGTTATATATATGTCTTTCATATATTATGTTTTCAACTCTGGTGTGTATGTGTGTCATGTCATATATATATATATATATCTCGCACTGTGTTTCCAGTCTATTTCTAGCCTTCAATTCATTATTTTGTTTGTCTTTCTCAGCAACTGTATTTCGTGAGAACAGTTCTCTGTAGACGTCGGTTAGCTGGTGCCCCAGATACCAGTGAGTGGCTTGGACATGCCTCCCTCAATGACTTGATTTTTTAACCTCATCTATGACTATAAAAATTAAATCAAATAGCAGGGGGTTGTGATATACTTTGTAATGCTTGGGTGGTGCTTTTTAAAATTTATTCTTAATCCCCACTTCCTGTTAACATAAAGGAAATAAGCGTTCTTAAAGGGGGAGAGGAAGGAACTCCTGCTTCCCAATATACCAAAAGGCTGCAAATGTGTTTTCTGCGTTTGATTAAATCCATCCCTTTCGCTTCCCCCGCTATCATCGCCTTGCTTCTCAAAAGCATCTGGGTTAGATGTGTTCCCATTTGGGAGCATAAACAGGCAGCCAGACGTGGTGTGTGCGTGTGTGTGTGTGTGTGTGTATTTGTATGCTAATTCCTTCCCATTTCTGTTTGGATCCTGAAGCAAAAGTAATGGGTTCTTGGAATGCCAGAGACTTCAGGAAACAATGAAGTCTACGGTTAACTATTCTGAGGTCGGATACCCATATCCTCTGATGTGTTTGTTCCTATACATTGATAGATGTCTATCTAATGTATGTGTCAAGGAGGCATACATATGTCTTTAGATGATTTCTGCAGAGGGTGAGCAAACCGGCAAATCTGCACCTTTGCGGAGGGATCAGCCTTCCCTCGAGTAAGGTTGAGGCTTCCTAATCTAGAAACAGAACTTATTCTCATGTTAGAAACCCAATTTTAACTGTCTCGCTCACACACATTCATGTCGAAAAGTGAGTGCAAGTTAGACTGTATGGCCATGTCACTGCCAGAATGGTGTGACCAGCTGGTTTTTAAGAGGCAGCATTTATTTTTAATTTTTTAAAGACTTTTTTAAAGCTATAACCTGATCTCCTTGCTGTCGGACAATTAAAAAGTTCAGCTCACCAAGTACCTGTGGAACTTTAATCCGAAATGGGCACCCATTGTGTCCATCAGTTTTAGCACCCTAGCAGTATAAAATGGTGAACCTGGTCACTTATTTAAGCTCAGGCACCTACAGGCACCCACCCACCACAGTTCCTCAGATGAGATGACCCTTTTCCAGACTAACAAAATAACTCCCGCCCCACTCCAACCTCAACAACAGCGCTTAGAAGAGGACAGGGGTCGTCTTGTAAAATGCCCCAGCCTTTCAAAAGGTGATGGACGGAAAGCAAAGAGTTCAGAAACTCCGTTATCTCACAAAGACCTGTCCAGCATCCTTTTCAAAAGATGGGGGGTTACGACACAACGCCCCCTCCCTCCCTCTCTCTCTCCGTGTGTGTATGTGTGTATATACACCACGCACGCACACACTTCTGTCTAGAAACCCGAGTGCAAAACCAAGTCTCACTTTTTCAAAAGGAGAAGAAACCCAGCCATAATAACTTAAATAATAAGAACATTTTTTAAAAAATAGAAAAATGAAAGAAAGATTCTCCCCCCCCCCTCCACATCTTACTTTGGTTGCTCTGAGTTTCAAAGCTGGGTTAAAGAAATAGGGGGACGGAGGGAGGGAGAGAAAGAGAGAAGAGGAAAGAAAGAAGAGAGAGAGAGAGAGAGAGAGAGAGAGAGAGAGGGCGGCTGGAGGAGGAGGAGGAAGGGGGGGTTGGAGAGATTGATAGAAAGGGGTGGGAAAGAACAGGACGCGTTTTAGGACCCCGCGGACATCCCGGGCTCCAGCCATCCCAGCCGTGCACACGGCTGAACTGCCCAATGAGGGGAGAGGGGAGGTCCGGGAGCTTTTGACCAGTCAAAGGCAGCCTCTTGCCTTATAAGGCGAGCGGTCGCCATAGCAACGTGTGCTAAGTTGCAGCCGTCGTGTCAAAGTTCACTATATAGAGAGCTGAGTGAGCCGATCGCGGAGAAAGCGCTCGCCACTCTCCGCAGCCCCGGCTCCTATAAATCGCATTCACTCCTCTCCCCCCCTCCGCTCCCGCTCCTCCTCCTCCTCCTCCTCCTCAGCATATTTGATCACTAGGATTTTCTGCTCTGTCTTTCCTCCTCTCTCTCCTCCTCCCCCCCTTCGCTCTCCTTTTCTTTTCTTACCCCCTTCTCTCTCTCTCTCTCTCTCTCTTTCGTTCTCTTTCTCTCTCTTCTTTTTGTCCCCCTCCCCCTTTACCTTCTTTTTGTGTGTGCGTGCAAAATTTATCCACCCCCCCCCCAACAAATCTCTTGCAAGCTCCCCCCACCCTCTCTCTCTCTCTTCTCCAATTTCTACTTTCGCATGCATGCAAAACCCTGGTTTATTTTTTTGCTTCTGATATTTATTATTAATTTATTTCTTTGCTCCCCCCCAACACCCACTCCAGACCCATCCTCCCCCTCTACGCCTCCTCCCCCTCCCCCTCGCCTCCTCCTCCCCTCCCCCATTCCTTTTATCATTCTCCCTGGCTAGGGCTGGGGGCTTCTCAGCTTGGGGAGAGTTCACTCTGGTTTCCCCCCCCCATCTCCCTGCGTGTGCGTGTGCGTGTCTCCCTCCCCCCACCCATCTATCCCCCACCCACTCACCCACCTCCTCCAGCGCCGCCGCCGCCGCCTCCCTCCCTAACCGCCCCCCCCCCGCGTCCGCGCTCTTCTCCTCCCCTTATCGCCCCATGTGCTGTGCGAGAAAGCAGCTTTGCTAAAGAGAACCACTTGCGAAAGAAACAGGAGCAGCACAAGGCACGAGCAAGCGGCGGCGGCGGCAGCAGCAGCAGCAGGAGGAGGGAAGGAGGAGAGAGAGAGAGAGGGGAAAAAAAGAGAGAGAGAGAGAGACCAAGTCGCCGCAGCAGCGAAAGAAAAGGAGGAGGGGAAAAGAGAGAGAGAGAGAGAGAGAAGGAAAGAGAGAGAGAGGAAGAACAAGCGAGCGAGCGAGCAGCGAGACAACAAAAACAGAAGAAGAAGAAGAAGAAAAAGAAGAAGAGACCGACGCGCGGAGGGAGAAAGAATCGAAGTGGAGGGGCCGAGCAAAGGACCAGAGAGGCTTCTGATTCGGCGTGTGGGTGCTTGAGCGTGTGTGTGTGTGTGTGTGTGTGTGCGCGCGCGCGTGTGGTTTTTGTTTGGTTCCTTCTTCTTTTTTCCCTTCTTTCTTTCTTTCTTTCTTTCTTTTTTTTTCTCCTTCCCCCCTCCCCTCCCCTCCCCTCCCTGGTTGATGTTTCTACAGCTCCGCCAAAGTCCAAGCGGGGCGTCCGATCCGAGCTCCGCCGCCGCCGCCACCACCGTCACCACCAGCAGCCGCCGCGGCCGCCCCAGCCAAGACGGGGCTCCGGTGCGCCCGGCCGAGCGTGGGATCTCGCTGGGCTCGCCTGCCGCCGCTGCCGCGCGTCCGAGCTGCCGCCAGCTTTCCCCGCTCGCTCTTTCCATGGCATTCCTGAATGGCTGACTGCGGGCTTTTTTCGATTTGGCCCCCAGACACCCGCCTCTCTCCCTGCAACTCCGGCCGGCTCCAAGAGAGAGAGGGAGGGGGACACCTTTGAAGAGAAGCGCGCCTCTCTCTCTCTCTCTCTCTCTCTCTCTCTCTCTCTCTCTCTCTCCCCTCAGCCACCCCCTTTTGTATTTTTTTTAACTTTTCTTCCTCTCTTGCTACCAGACAATCGCCTCGAACCTGCCTCCTCCTCCTCCTCCTCAGCTCCCCTTCGCCCCCTCTTTTCTTTCTTTCTCTCACTCTTTTTCTTTTCCCTCTTTCCCCCCTTTTTTCACTCCACTTTTTCTTTCTTTCTTCCTTTCTTTTTTTTTGGGGGGGGTGGCCCGCATTATTGACTACTTTGGCATCCTTGCAAGGACAGGGGTGGGGAAAGAAGCAAATATAAAGAAAGAAAGAACAGGACATTGAATTAAATTTAAAAGGAAAGACCAGAGGGGGAAAAGAAAAGGAAAAAAAAAATAAGAACGAGAAAATACACCACTGAGGAACTTCTAAGAAGGAGAGAAAGAAAGCAAAGCTTGCCAACGCGAACTAGGAAAGAGAACGAGAAAGGCAAAAGAAAAAGAAAGGGAAAAGAAGGGAACATTAAATAAAAGTGGACAACGTTCTGTATAGCTCTTTAGATCTCTCTCCAGGCCACTTCGCAAGAGGAACAGCCGTTGGGAGAAGCGGATCCACTGGCAACAGACAGCTACGGGGGGGCGAGCGATTTGGTCAAGGTGTCCCTTAGATATGGCAATGGTAGTTGGTGCGTGGCGAGACCCGCAGGACGATGTAGCCGGCCCGCAAGGGACGCAGCCTTCCCAAGCTCCCCCTGTGCCGGGACCTCCGACGGGAGCCCCCCACACCCCGCAGACGCCGGGCCAAGGGGGCCCCCCCAGCACTCCGGCTCAGACCAACCAAGGCACTCAGCAGAGCCAAGGCGACAAGCAACAGCAACAGCAGCACATCGAGTGCGTGGTCTGCGGGGATAAATCCAGCGGCAAGCACTACGGGCAATTCACGTGTGAAGGCTGCAAGAGTTTCTTCAAGCGGAGCGTCCGCAGGAACCTCAGCTACACGTGCCGCGCCAACCGGAACTGTCCCATTGACCAGCACCACCGTAACCAGTGCCAATATTGTCGCCTCAAAAAATGCCTGAAGGTTGGCATGAGACGGGAAGGTATTGGAATTTCATTTGTTTTCCACTTCTCACCACCCGGGGGGGGGCGGGGGGGGCGGCGGGGACCCGGATTGGCGTGCGGGGGTCAACTCAGACCAGGTTGTCATCAGCAGGAGATTGTGTGTGCGTGTGTGTGTGTGTGTGTGTGTGTGTCACACAATCAGTGTATTTTTTAACGCAAGAAACAAAAACAAACCCTATCTAAGTCCTTCCTGTGGAGTTGGTTGTGGCTCTTGCTTTGCAGGGGGCTGTCCTTTTTTTTCTTTGGGGAAAGCGAGTTTAATGGGGCAACAAACTGTCGTGTGTGTGTGTGTGTGTGTGTGTGTGTGTTTCCATTTTTGACCCCACACCTTCCACCCGCCCCCCAAATGCTTCTGATAATGCCTTAGAATGGCTCCATTGGGGTCCAGTAAAACGGGGGTGGAGGGTTCTCACCAACGGTAGGAAAGAGAGGGAGGGGGGGCGAGGTGTTGCATGGGGGGGTGTCCTTCCCCCCCCCCAGCGATTCGCAGCACCCAAACAACGCGCCCTCCTCCGGGTGTTTCCTTTTCCAGCTTGACCCCAGACATAATCGCTAGGCAAACTTCCCTCCCCCCCACCCCCACCCCCACCCCCACCCCCCGCTAGTAATCGTAATTAATGAATAAATAATCGATCGATCCAGGGATCGATCAATCGCCAGAGGTTCCAAATCGGGTCTTCCCTTCGGAATTCCTCGAGGGCTTTCTCAAACTCGCCCGGGCTACTTCCCAAAGAAGAAAAGGAAAGCAAGCGGGATCGGAGGTTTCCTCTCTCTCTCTCTCTCTTTCTCTCTCTCTCTCCGTCCTTTTGGGCTGATGAACATGGCCATAATAATCACGGTTTCATGTGTGCAGCATTATTATTATTATTATTATTATTATTATTATTATTATTATTATTATTATTATTATTATTATTATTATTATTATTGTTTAATCTTCCTCGCGAAGGTAGGAGAGAGTCAGTCGGGGGTGCGGGTGGAGGGGGAAGAATCCGGGATTCGAAGCCGCAGAAGGAAACCGAAATACAGAGTTGAAAGCCGGGAGGGAGATTTCAAGGTTTCGGAGCAAGATGGAGCTACGCGGCGAACAGGGAATGGAAGCCCGTGGCTTCCTGGTGGCGTTGCGTGCTTCTCCGCCTCCCCACCTCCGGCGTCTGGATTATGTCTGTGGGTTCACGGCTGCTCTCCTTGGCTTTTTGTAACGCTCAGTCCGTCCCGTTTCCCCCCCCCAGCCCCCACCGCCTTGGGCCGCTGTGGAAGCCCGATCCTGATGCAGGGACCGTCTCCCCCTCGGCCCGCCTTTCCCTCGCCTTTCTCCCGTGGATGCGTCTCTCTGTCTCGCTTTCTTTCATTTTCTCTCTCTCTGTGTCATCACCATGTAAATTTATGAACCAAATGAAAGGCCCACTTTCCATAAAACAGCCGATCCCGGGGCTTTCCAGAGCTGGCCTCCCCTCACTCACCCCCGCTCCGAACGGCATGGAAATATAACAATAGACCCTAGAAGATACGAAATATATTTTTTTTTTCTCTGCGCTTTTGCCATGTTTATTCTGGTGGCTGTGTTGTGTTTTGCTTTCTCCGTTAATAAAAAAAGAAGCGCCTCCCGTTGCTTTGGGACAGAGGCGGTTGGAAATTATGGGTGGCGGGGGGGGGGGGGGACAGACGGTTGCCCTCTTTGCCTGCCAGCTCTTTGAAAAGAAATAATAATAATAATAATAATATTTTAAGGACTAAAGGAGAATGGAATTGGAGGAAATAAATCAGAGTTTTGAGATGTGGAGCGCTCTATCTAAGGGGGTGGGGGTCTCCTCTAGAGCAGCTCGTGTTGAGTTTTGCAGGCTGGGTCTTCCCCACACGCCTTTCACCACCTTTTGGGATTGGATGTCCCCCCCCCCTTCCTGGAAGTCATTCGCCAAAATATTAATTGCTGTAGTTTCATCTCTTTGGGGGCAGGAAGGGGGACATGAAGGGGGACCCCCTCTCTCTCCCTCCCCACCTCCTTGACCTTCCTGGGGTCTCTTTGATTCACCCCCCTCCCCTCCCCTCCCCGTTTCCTCACACCCCAAGGAAAGGCAGCTTTAGGCTCTGTTCGCCCAAACCCCACTCGGCCTTCTTAGCAATTCAGATATTAATTGCTGTAGTTTCTTCCTTATTTACTGCAGCCGTCCAGAGGGGCAGAATGCCACCCACACAGCCGACCCACGGCCAGTTCGCCTTAACCAACGGGGACCCGCTGAATTGCCATTCGTACCTCTCCGGATATATCTCCCTGTTGCTGAGGGCAGAGCCTTACCCGACCTCCCGCTTCGGCAGCCAGTGTATGCAACCCAACAACATTATGGGCATCGAGAACATTTGCGAATTGGCCGCCCGCATGCTTTTCAGCGCCGTCGAGTGGGCCCGGAATATCCCCTTTTTCCCCGACCTCCAGATCACAGACCAGGTGGCCCTGCTGAGGTTAACCTGGAGTGAGTTGTTTGTCCTCAATGCCGCCCAGTGCTCTATGCCCCTCCACGTCGCGCCCCTCCTCGCAGCCGCCGGCCTCCACGCGTCGCCCATGTCCGCCGACCGCGTGGTCGCCTTTATGGACCACATACGAATCTTCCAAGAGCAGGTCGAGAAACTTAAGGCCTTACACGTGGATTCGGCGGAATACAGCTGCTTGAAGGCCATCGTCCTCTTCACCTCAGGTAAGCCAAGCAGCCCGCTTCCGGTGTGTGTGTGTGGGGGGGAGATCTGGGGGGGAGTGGGGGGCTTTTTTGCAAGAGGATCCAGAAATCCCCTCTCTTTCCAAAACCACCAGCCTGCTCGGTTTTCCCCGAGAAAACGTGGAGCACAAAAAAGGACACCACAATGGTTTGTGTTATGGTGATTCTGTTTATTTTTATTTGGGGGAGGGGGGGGGTTGTCAGGCAGGCTAAAGTTCCATTCCTATTGCATGCATGCTTACTCGGGAGCAAGTCCTGCCCTACCCAGGGTCAGTTTGGCCATGCCTGAGGCTGACTTTTTTGGAAGCTCTCCCATCACTGGAAGGAAAGCAAGCAAGCGAGAAAAAGAACGTTTAATAAAATGTTCTGCCTCAATATCAATGCAATATGGGAAGAATAACTTTTTTTCTTGACCGCTTTTGTTGGTGAAGGTGGCAAGAGCGAGAATTTTACTTGGGCTGGAATCTTACCAGAAAGGAAGTCCAATTAAATGCAGAGGGACTTACTTCTGACAAAACCTGCAGAGAATTGCTTTATAATTCTCCAAATAGCACAGCATTTGGGTTCATGCAATTAAAGGACAGCAGAGTCAGAAATAACTAGAGTATGCTGTTGTCTGGATCTTTTTGTTTTTAATTTAAAAATGCAATTCCAGTGTGTATGTATGTCTGTGTGTGTGTGTTTTTAAAAAATAGGTCAGTGAAATTATTAAACTAGGAAAGGATCTACTTGGAAGTAGATAAGGTAGTGGCTAAAATCAAGCCATGTTTTCGAATAATAAAGTGAGGTCTGTGTGTGAACTGAAACTAGATTCTCTTATAAACAAATTGATCAGGTTTTGGAGGGGGTGAGAGTGAATACTAAACCCTCATTGTAGGAACTGGTAGCCTCCTAATAGTCGTTCAGAAGGAAGAAAACAGGTTTTGTCCTTCAGTTAGGAGAGGCTAGAGGGGCTTTAGAAGAAAGAAAGAAAGAAAGAAAGAAAGAAAGAAAGAAAGAAAGGTGTTTTTGGAAGTTGCTACTTGCTAAATAACAGCACAGCTGCAATATTCATCAATAACAGCAGCATGAGTGCAGCATGATAAGACGTCTTTTCAATTGTAATTCCTGAACTGAAAAAAAATATACATAGCTGGGTACATTTTTCTCCCCTTTATGAAGGAATACAAGTAGAAAAGGTGTCACTTAAACAATCCTCCAAGGTGCCAGAAAAGAAAAGAATAGGGGGGGGGGAGAGAGAGGAAGAGAGAGAGAGTATATTTCTTTGCCAACTTTCTGCTGCATATAAATAGCGCTACAGTTATAAAACAATAATGGAATGCATGATGAAATCTAATTAGCTGTGGTTCAACCTGGGTGAGTAATATATCTGATATTAACTCTAGAGGCAACATAATTCAAACCATGGTTGCTTTTTCTTTTTTCCTAAATTACAAATCTCCCAGTCAGGTCACTAACAGTAAGCCTGACACTCTGTCAAGAGAAACTATTTATACACATCTATCTATCTATCTCTAGATATTTATATTTCTTTAAGTAATAGGACAGCTTGGGGAAAGTCCATACAATAAGCATGTGGAGTATCTATAAAATAATTTACTCATGAGATTTTTTTTTCTTTTTACATAAAGAGAAATAAATAAACCCTTGATATAAGGAAACAGGTCAAGCAAACTGTAGTTTATGTGGGAAAATGAGGACTTCCAATCCAGTCCTTGTTGTGTTAAGGGAGGTCTGGTGGAACCAAACGCCTTTCTGGAGTTTGTCCAAAATTTAGGTCGTGACCCGAACTTCCTTTTTATATATTACTGCTTTCCACAGTTACACTCCTCCCCCCGCCCTGCGTAAATATCCGTTCCCCTCCCAAATTACTAGGGCTTAAAAGATGATCGATGATCAGAGACAATTCTAGAGAAGAAATGTCTGTGTATGTGTGATTAAAAGGAAGCATTCCCCCCCTCATTTCTTGGGGTTCTTCTTTGAACTCTGAAGGCCGACATAACCATCCCAAAGAGCTGATTCCACAAGATCACGCTCAACATTAGTATTACCATTCGAATGACTGTTATTAATACTGTTACCTTTCCGGGGAAACTCTCCACAGCTGTTGTCTCAAGTGCGAAATTTATGGCTGTTTGCAAAATGTGGATCTGTATGTAAATTGCCTTCCTAGCTTAGATAAAGCTTCTGTTATCTGATTTTGTGGGGTTATAAAACATAGGTGGTGGTGGGGAACGGATGCAGGGATTTGCCAGTTAAGACGCCCCAATATCACTATGGCTGGCGAGTATTCAGAAGCACCGAGATTCATATAATATTTTCTGGGTCTTTCTTTCGAATCTGTAGCTGGATTGTCGTGCCTTTCAAAATATGCATGCGTTAGTACTTTGCCCAGGCAGTTAAGGTCACAACCTGAGGAAAGACAGCTTCTGATTAAAAGGGAACTCATGGTATTTTAGCCTGTCAGATGTGGTATAATCCCATACGCAGTTTAATTTATTTTAATTTATTTTATTTTAAAAAAGGAAAATGTAAATAAATAGATTTCCCATTTTCTTTTCGGGATGGTTAAAATGTGTATGTATGGAAAGAAAGGAGAGGAAGGAAAGAATGAGAGAGAGAGAGAGAGAGAGAGAGAGAGAGAGAGAGAGAGAGAGAGAGATGAGGTGGGGGAGTCGGCGCTCTAATGAAGAGAGCGATCACCGTTTGCTTCGCTGCCCTTGAATAGGCTAAACGGACAAGATCAGTTTTAAAGGGCCACTTAAATCACTTTCAAAGCCTGAGCGAAACTGTGGTGTCTCCTTTAGGGTGGAATCGCTTTTTGGGTGCTGAGCTCCATTATCCTGAGCTGAGCTAGTTTCTGAACGTGTGTGGGTTTTGTTCTTTCTTTCTTTTAAAACTCCTTTTCCCCCCCTGGCCTTTATGATTAGACTGGACAATTATTTTTCTCCCCCGAATGTGTATGTTGGAGAGGAAAGCGATCTCTTGTCTTTCCATCCACCCCCCGCCCCACCGCCCACGGCCAAAAGACACCTCCCCCCCACAGCTTCTCCATGAAATGAAAATCTTTACAGATTTTTTTTTTTTTGGGGGGGGGAAGTTAATTTTAACAACAAGACACCCAGTCCAGAAACTCAGGGAAAAATCCAGCAGCGAGGGACACTTTTGGGATCTTAGCACGTGCTAACCTCTCTCCTACCGAAGTCAAAAGAAAGTACAGCAAGATCCAAAGCGTGTTTACTCGGAAGGAAGTCCGGCTCCCTGGTGTAACTGCACGTGGGAATGCAGCCTAAACCCCCTAATGGGTGAATTTAGGATTGTAGTTTTAAAAGGACTTAACATGGGTGGATCGTGTCCTCAGGGCCCACACGTATTTGGAAGTAAGCTGAGTTGAACTCAGCGGGCCCGGGCTTCCAAGTAAACGTGTGTGGACTTGGAGGAATGAAAAGAGAGATGTTGAAGATAGGGAGCAGAGCGAGCCGAAATACATTCCCTCCAAAGATCAATGGAGCTTTTTAGGAAGTGTGCACAGCATTCCAGCCAATCCGAACCACTTTACTAGGAAATAAGTCCCAATTGATTTCAAGAGGACGCCTGTGGTACTATGTTTCGGATTTCAGCTTTAAATGTACTTGGCTGCGGTCGAGGTTTTTGGAAGGTTACATTAAAAATAATAATAAGGGGGGACCATAAATGTTTGATACTGACCACGGTTTTCCCCTTTCCCTCTTTCTCTTTCTCTGAAACCCACTTTCTTCTAGATGCGTGTGGTCTTTCCGACGTAGCCCACGTTGAAAGTTTACAAGAGAAATCCCAGTGCGCTTTGGAAGAGTACGTGAGAAGTCAGTATCCTAACCAGCCCACGCGATTTGGAAAACTGTTGTTACGTCTCCCATCTCTTCGCACCGTCTCTTCCTCAGTCATAGAGCAATTGTTTTTCGTCCGTTTGGTAGGTAAAACCCCCATAGAAACCCTTATCAGGGATATGTTACTTTCTGGAAGCAGTTTTAACTGGCCTTATATGGCCATCCAATAAGGAAAAAAAATGATGGAGAGAGGGGGGGGAACACCCCACCCCACAAATCTGAGAATTCGAAAAATATATATATATGGAAATTTGGAAACCAGTTTTGCCAGTGACATTGGGGTCTGGCGGATGTTTTGTCCTTCAGCTAAGCAATGATGTTACACCTTGGCTAAAAGAAGAGAGGAGAATAATTTGAATGGACTATGAATTTTAAAAACAGAGACTTGTTAAATGAACTTTTTACAGAATGCATTAAGAACTCCCTTGTCGTTCAGAAGTTACTACTTCTCTCTCTCTCTCTCTCTCTTTCTCTTTCTTCCTCTTTCTCTCTCTTTTGCTGTTTAAACAAAGGGAAAAAAGGAAATTGTTTGTTTTTCTTTTTTTCTGGGGGGGTGTTAAACTCTGAAACACAATCTCTTGCTAAAAGTGCATTTAAAGGAAATATGGAGAAAAATAACAGAATGGAAGAAAGTTACTCTCTCTTTTCCAAATTATTAATTTGTCCTATATTGTCTGTGTACCTATAGGGTTTTGTTTTGGATTTTTTATTTTTATTTTTGGGTATTTTTTCTGGTTCCAAACCAGTTTATTCTGTGGTTCTATAATAATTTTGATATAATCTTGGCTTCATTTAAAAAAAAAAAAAAACACACCTGTGTATCCTTTAAAAACATATGTTCTTAAAGAATTAAAACTGTTTTGGAAAGGTTTATGAGAAGAACATAAAAGAAATGAAAAAGCCCCCCCAAATACTAGGAAAGACAGAAGCGCACTTAAAACTGGTCAGCGAAAATTTAGCTCCAAGCTACCACAGCTATAATTATAGAGACCCAAATGAAGAGAACCACAATGACCCCCCCCCATACACACAGCCCACCCACCCTTGACTAGTTTTTTTTATATATATATTTTAAAGACAAAGCGTGGATTTTGGAAGGGAATGGGTATTTCTTGGAGGGAGATGGAATTGTGTCTAAGACACAACACGGTTTTGATGAAAACACACATACACACATGCACACAAAACCACACACAGAGACTCATCACAAAGTGAACTTTTTTGTAATTTGAATGAAATTGGGTTCCGCCTAGTTGTCCTGAATTGTTACCGAGTTCCTCTATCTGTTTGTATATTTGCAAGCTCTTTGTATTATAATACTTGTTGATATTTTCCCTTTTTTTAAAGAAAAAAAAAGAAAAAAAACCATTGAATTCAGCATGACAAAAAAATAACACTACTGTTGGCACTTATAGATAACGTGGTTGATTCAGTATCTTAGAGTTTACAGTTTTTGTGTTTTAAAGAAAAAAAAGCTGAAGGTTTTTTTTTTAAGTGCAACATTTCTGTATACTGTAAAAGTTATAATAACTGAAAACTGTTTGGTCCAGTCTTTGTGTGTTATATTCCAAGGAAAAAATTGAAAGTATTCAGAAATTAAAATATTATTTGATATCTGACAATTTGTATGGCTCTCATAAATGTCCTGGGGGAAAGAAAATGAGAATAATCCAGGTTTATTCTTGTCTTAAGAGTTTTTGCCTCCTGATTAGACAGACCACTTGTCAGAATCAGCTTCAGGTACAATACAGATCCGTTTACATGCCAAATCAGTGGTGGTGGCAGTGTGGGGTGGGAAGTGCGAAATATCCAGCTTCAACTCCTGGTTTTATCTGTAGCTTTAGGAGATGACAATCCCATCCCTCAGCATGTTTGCTCAGAAGTAAATTTCACAGAGTGTGCATAGTGTGCCTAGGGTTGCAACCTGAGATGGCAACCTCTCCTTTCCTCTTACCCTCTGGTTAATTACAAATAAATTGGCAGCAGGAAAGGGTACTAAGAAATTAGATGGCCTGTTATTTCTGTCACACTTAAATGCCTACGTAGGAACTGTTATGCTGTGGGGAAGTGAAAGGATAACCTACTGTTAGTATCAATATGGATTTAGTGTAGATGTGTACACACACACACACACACACACACACACACAAAGAGAGAGAGAATGTGGTTGGAGCAAAGTAGCCTTCTTGTTAATGTAGGTCAGTTGTGCCCTGTGATTTTCCTTCTGCTCTGTATGACATGGAAAAATAACTTTGGATTTGCTCCATATGGGTTGTCATCAAGAGATCTCCTCAGCTGAGAAGTGAATTTGCTTAGGTTCCATTATTCCCTTTCCTTTATGTGTGTGTGTGAAGAGCCAGAGTTTCTTGGGCCATGGGAGAAAGATGGGGGGGCAGTGATAAGGGGGGCTCACACATTATAAAAAATGACTCAGTATGGGACTCTAATTACGATTACTCAGGAGTAACATTGATTTCAATGGGACTTTCCCCCATGAGACTGTGCTTAAGTCTGCAACCTTCTGCACACTAATTCAGGAGTAGGTCCCATGAAATTCAATGGGCTTTAATTTGAAGTAAACACACATGGGATTGAGGCATGTCTTTCAACCCTGCTTGATGCATCCACTACCCTGCTTGGGACGATAGGAGTGTGTATCTGGGATACTTGGATGTTTCCCCCCTTCCTGGGTAAGGCTCTAGTCCTCATCAAGCATATTTTCCTATTCTGCATTGTAGATCCGCTCCATCCTCCCCAAGAATGATGCCTATTAATGTCTTTTAATGTTTCATCCCTGGTTTGCTTCGGTTATGTGCATATGGATCAGATCTTACTTATTATTATTATTATTTTTAAAGCAGTTGCGTCCTATTGTGAATGGCTGCCAAGGTTTTCCTCTCAACCAAGGCTCTCTAGATATACATAGGTAAATACACTTGCTATTTTAGGCGTAGAGTGACTTCCGGTTGTAGCGATACTTTTGTTGTTCTGTTTGTGTGAATGAGTGTAGTGCAGGGGAGGGGAGAGCAGCTTCTTATCCTAATTTCGGATTGCAGGGCCTTCTTCCCCTTGCTTGTTTGTTTTAAGGTGTGTGTTGCAGCCATTTATGACAGATGTGTTACTTCCATGTTATACTTTATGATGTTCCAAAACACACACGCCCTTTCATTCATTCAGATCCTGGGTCGTTGGTGAGTTTTTGGTTGTTATTTTATACCTGTCTCTCTTGGCATTGCTTTCCTCCCTCCCCTCTCCCCATGGTAAGTTTCTTGGGGCTGGAAGGATGGTGGCAGCAAGAAATCGTAAATATAAACGGGTTCAACATCACCTCACACACACACACACACGTCTTTCTCTGGTCCTTCCCGGCAGCCTCCATTCCATCTGTCTGTCTGTCTGTCTGTCTCTCTTTAATATATAGAATGACTCCGAAGTGGAGTTGTTTAGAGGCCTTGAGATAGGTGTGCGTTTATGGCATTTAAGTAAAGTTTTTCTTTGCATGCTGAGTTAGAACAAAAGAACTCCCCGAGCAATTGACCTGGACAAAGGAGGTGGGCTGGCGACTCAGAAGGAGTTGTATGTGAAATTGACTAGGTCTTTTTAAGAGGCAGCTAAATAGGGGTAACTCTTTCCCTTGAAGGGTCTGCTTCTCTCTCTCTCTCTCTCTCTCTCTCTCTCTCTCACCCTTTGTTGTTGTGTGTTTTTTATCGGATCTGAGTCCCCCCCCCCCATTAATGCTGGGGTTATAATATAAGCACAACTACTTAAGTGATTCTCCACTTTAAAAAGCAGCAGCAGCAGATAAACAGTTTTAAAAACCTAATTTAAATAATAATAAAAATTCTTAACACATATCAGAGAAATTTATATTTAGCTCATCACACACACACATTTTCTGTCTTCTTCCTCCAGCCCTCTAACAATTCACTTCACTACACCGGACAAGGAGCGGGTGGAGGCCGGCCCGAAGGAAATTTTTATCTCGAAAGTTAAAACAAAGGGCCTGCCGGAGGAGAACACGGGGCGAGAATCGCCAAGCAGAGAGGAGGCTTTTAAAACGCACACATGCCGGCTGTGTGAGTTTAAAAGGCTACTTCATGCGAATCGCGTTCCCTCCACTCGCCTGACGCTAGATCGCACGTTCTTTTTCCCTCCCCTTCTCGCCACCCCCTCCCCCGTTCAATGACTAGAGAGGCAATAGATCGCCCCTCTAAGGTGTCGATCCGTCCTAAGTGGCATTTTTGTTTGTGTGAGGAGGGGGGAGATGGGGAGAAAGTATGCAGTGATGCTGGACAGAGATGGAGCGTGTGAAAAGTCTTGCTTTGACGCTGGGCTGTCCTATTAACTCAGCCAACATGGCGTCTCCCAGACGTGCATTGCAGAGAGATAGAAAGACAGACACACACAGAGAGAGACAGAGAGTCCGGCTAGGGAAGACAGAGGTGAAAAGAAACGCGTTGTGATGGGGAGTGGAATCTTTCTCCTTATCCTGGTAATAAGATAGAAGGGGGGTGCTCTTAAACACACACCTGCAGACAGCAAATTGAGACACTTCCAAAAACTCCCAACAACACAGCAATCGAGTCAAGGCAAGTCCGGTGGTTAGCTATGGATTTTATTTTATTTTTTTATTTTTTATTTTTTTAAAAAAAGCAAGGGGGATATAATATAATAAAGCTTTCCTGCCTTAGACACCGCATAACTCCCAACACAGGGTTCTGAATCCAGGATGAATGCTTAAACTTGTGGTGATGTTGCCTAGCAAATATAGGAATACATATAGATAGATGAGCCTTAAAGGCGCTTTGCAGACAGTCATTCACACGTGTATGTCACACGTGTTTATATCACCTTCCTAACTTTAACCGTGGGAGGTGGGGGGGAACAATGCAGTGTGAATAGGACGCAATTCATCTGAGCTTGCTGTCCACACCGTCTTCAAATCCATTCTTGGCCACCAGATCGCTTTTTTAAAAAAATAAATAAAAATAAAATTAAAATTAAAATATGTCGAATTACTTGCAGAGGAGGAGGTTGGAAAGTCTGTAGTCCGGATGAAAGGGAGTGTGGCGGGGTGTGTGTGTGTGTGTGGAGGATCTAGGAGATCATGTGAAGGAAACGTCATCCCTCCATCAAATCTACAGCCCTCAGGTGTGTGCCAGGGTGTGTCGTTAGATTGTTGTTGTTGTTGTTGTTGTTGTTGTTGTTTCCTGTAGTATAAGCCTTTTTTTTCACCTGTAGTGCCTTTCCGTTTGGGGGAAGAGACTTTAAAGAGTTTTGGTGAGCCGAGGGAGGTATGGGATGGGGGTGGGTCGCCATTAGGTGTCTGCGCAGAGACGGACAGGGAAGACTCCCTATTATGAAGGAGAGAGGGGCTGGCGGGAGAGAAGCTCTCTTGCAGGCAGTTTAGGTCACGTATCCGAATCGAAAAGACCTGAGGACGCAGTTTGAGTCAAGAGTGTCCCTCGTCTAAACCCCACGGCCCTTGAAATGGCTAATAAATAAATACATCTCAATCCACAGTGTTGTTACAAATTCGGTTCAAAAAGAAAGAAAGGAAAAAAGCAGCAGCAGCAGTGATGTGTGTGGGGTGTGTGTGAGTGTGTCTCAATATTTAATAAAAAGTGCTCATTAAAAGAAAAGCGTCAGGGACCCTTAGATGCATCTTCAGCGAGTGCTATTTGAAATGCAATGGGATATCTCCGCACACGCACTAAATTCAAAGGCTGATCGTGTTTTGACTCTGTTAGAAGCGAGGATGGTTCTTAGCGGAGCTGGAAGCCTTCTGATAAGGCTGCAATCCTATACCGACTTACCTGGGAGTAAGCCCCATTCAACTCAATGGGACTTACTTGTGAGTAAACTTATATAGGCTACTGCTGTTTAGCCAGGGTGCAGGGGTTTTCCCCACTCCCTGTTTTTATTTTTAAAATCCTCTTCCTGGCATCTCTGCCTTCTGCGCTTCTGTCTGTGAAGCTCCAGCGACTCTCCTGCCGAGTTAATGGGAATGTTTTACTTCATCGCGGTCATTTTAAATAAAGCTGAGTCCTGGGTGTTGCTTTGTCAGTCCCAGAAACTTAGATCTCTCCCCTTTTTTAAAAAAAAAAATAAATAAATTACAAATGCTTTGGTATTGGTAAAGAAGGTTGCAATCCATTGTGTACTTACTTTGAAGTAAGTCCGATGGAACTAAGTGTGAGTTATGGCCAGCGTAAACTTGAATAAAATCGGAATGGAAGTATTTGGTTTCTGGGTGTGTGGGTGTATGTGTCCCCTCTAGGTTTCCTCGAGAGAAAATGCATTTCAGGGGGCAGATGGAAAAGGTGTGCGGTGGGTTTAGGAAAGAAAACAGAAGGGATCTCCTTTATTTTGTTTTCTACACCTAAGAAAGCAAAGGGGGTGGTATTTTCCCTCTCATCCTTCCCTAAAGGGGTCTGTGAAACCGAATACTGGGGGACCCGGGCGGGGGCGCCTTTAAATCGAAGAGGTGAAGCGAGGCCTCTTGAATAAACAGCATCAGGAGTGTAAATAACTCTCTGCTTAAGAAGGTGACAAGCCGGTGGTGGTGGGGGCGGGGGCGACTGTGCTTGAATTGGAAGCCTTTTGGCATGGAGGCAGCTCAGCGCCTTCGCGCGGAGCTCTGCAGCCCATGAAATGAGGCGCAACTCCGTCGCAATTCTTTAGATCTTCTCCTCTCCCCTAATACAAACCAGATCTCTCCTCTTGTTTGTCATCGGGGGCCTCGTGCCCGACCAGTTATAAATCGTATTGCCCTTTTGATAACGCAGTTGTAATCAGTTAGCATCGCAGCCGGGCCCAATTGTAAAACTGCCTAATTTAATATGTCAGATGTGCCATTAAAACTTTATATATTTATATATTTATGGATCTAGATATAGTCGTCGTCCCCCCCTTTCTGCCTCTCTACGCCTTCTCCCGTAGGAGGGAAATGTCAACAGTATTGTACTATTGTATCTCTAGAGCTGTGAGGAGCTTTACTGAAAGAGATCTCCGAAATTATATTGTTATTGTTGTTGTTGTTATTATTTTTATTATTATTAGTCCAAGAAAGCAAGCGCGGGTAGCCTTTCCTATTAAAGCTGCAATCTCAGGCACGTTTACTTGGGAACCCCTCCCATCGAATGGAACTCAGTGGGGTTTACTTCCGAGTAAACGCTTATAGGATCCGGGCCGTGGACAGATGTCTCGCAAACGAAGGAATTTTCAGTCTGGGCTTCTTCGACGGGGCAATTATACATATTATAAACGTGTCTTGTGATTAACTGAGCAAACACATCTGCTTTTCTACTTGGGGCGCAGTTAATTATCCAAACAAAGCCACTTACACCCTCCCTTCCCTTTTAAATTAAACATTGTAAGGGGGGGGATGTTATTTTAAGACATAACCCAACCGGGAAGTTCTCTTGCGAGAGTTTGGTCGGAAAGCAAGAGAGCTGAGCAAGAGAGCTCTTGCGTTTCATGGAGTTTTCTTCCACGGTCCCCCCCCCCACAGACACTTTGAAACCCCCCTAATATTGGGGGTGGAGAAGAGAAAGACTAGAAGCCACGATGACTTCCCCCCTCATCTGTAAAGATATCCAGCGCCTTCACATCATTACCTCCTCCTCGTCGTCCTCCTCCTTCTTCCCAAACCTGGTGATGGGAGATTTCTCTATAGGAGGGAGACTGGAGACAGGACAGCAAATTGCGGTCCAAGTTAGCACCAATTTGGATCAAACTTGCAATGGGTTGATTTTGGTTGACAGAGCGTGTGTGGAGGCTGAACTCCCATAATATGCACTTCTGTTCCTTTATTAGGCTTGGACAACGAACTAATGAGCTTTCCCCCAGAAGAGTGTCACTCTTATTTATTTTATTTTATTTTGTATTTCCTATGGGGAAGGCATATTGGAAATAGAGGAAATATTCTCTTTCAAAGGAATGGTGGTTGGATGTAGCTGTTGTGTTCCCCCATGTTCTTGTTGTTGTTTTATCATCCCTGGACCGATCTATCTGAAATTCAACAGAAGGGAGTCCCGTTGATTTGAATAGGCGACAGGTGCAGAGATCCTAGGCACGTTGACTTCGGAGTAAAAGGCCTTAGAGTCTTATTCCCTATGCTTAGGTTTAGGGAGGAAACGATCCCGTGCGCACTTGCTTTGCCGTTACTTGCTGCCCTGCTCACGCCTAGCTTCCTCCTGTTAAAATGGATGTGCTACACTTTTGCCTGGATCGTGTCCATTTGTGTTTGCAAAACCCCTAAGGGAAAGGTTTGAACAGGACTGTCTCCCCCTGCTAATAGGGGAATTTGAATGTGACTTGCAAAGGAGAACTTCCCAGAGGATTGGGCTCAAACTATTTGATGGATAAGGCCCTGTGTGTGCCAGAGCGCTTGAGATTCTAATGTAAGGAGATGAAGCTTGTTAAACAGGATAAGAGGAGTATAGCGGATCTCTCGAACTTGTCGAAACCTACCTGGAAGGCAGTTTAAGAGAGAGAGAGAGAGAGAGAGAGAAGAATCTATCCTAAGGCAAAATTGAAATGTTACCAAAAATATATCAAGCGATATAATTGAATTGTTTACAAAAGAGGGATGAGAATACATTGTCTTCCCCCCACCCCTGGATCTTTATTTAACTATCTATCTATCCATCTATTTTATTTTATTTTATTGTTGTTGTTAACCACCCTCTTCCATTTATAAATTCTGGAATGTTGTCTTTGAAGGGAAGCTTTTACTTAATTAAGGTGTGTGCATGTGTGAAGAGGGGTGGGGGTCAATCGCTGCAACCCTTTTGGAAACAAGCATGATTTAACTATTTTACAGAAGTTTGCTTATTAGATGGAGGGATTCTTCACTTGGAGACGGCTAAAGTTAGAGTTAAAAGCTTGCAAAGCAGGGAGAGCAATGATGAGATGAATTGAATCTAAAGGAGGAACCATTATTATTATTATTATTATTATTATTATTATTATTATTATTTCCGGGCCTAGAATCAATTGCCATACTGGTAGGAGATCGAAGGAAAGAATGTAAAAACTCCTCTGAGCAAAGCAGAATATAATGGGGGAAATTTAAGTTCATCCCTAACTTCTATCCTTTTATGCCTTATTCTCTGTCATTCCCGTTCTCTTCTCAGTCCGTAATCAGGTACCTCCCCCCTCCCTCCTCCCTCTCTCTGGCTAGCATTTAATAAATGTCTATTAAAGCACTACAAACGTAAGGTGAATTTACTGTCTCTCTGTTTCCAAACGGTACTAATGATAGATTTATCAACAGGGACTTGCCTCTAAGCGCTGTATAAAGAGATCCACTCAGCAAATAAGTCTGACAAAACACCCAGCCGAAATACTCATATGTTTATGGCAATAAAATAAAATACAAAATCTTTGTTTTTAATGCTATAGCATGATATAAGCTGAACTAAAATCAGGACGGACAGACACACTCTCCCAGCCCCTTTGTACGTAAAAGAATGACGGCTTGAACTAGAGTTAAGAAGTGATCGTGGTTGTGGTGTGGGTGTGTGGTTTTGTGTGTGTGTGTGTGTGTGTGTGTGTGTGTGTGTGTGTGTTTTCCTTTGCTCTTTCTTCCTTTTCTTTCTAGTGTCCTTTTGTTATTGTTTTCCTATGCTTCCCAGGTTGCGGATTAAGTGACATCCCTCTTCACGTTTCAGGGCTACAGAGAACTCAATCTTAAATTTCCATGTTGCGTCTAAGGAGTGTTTCTGGCCTCCCAAAAGCCTTGAATAAACCAATTCGAATCCGGAATGGATACTGGGGTCATCCCGCCTTGACGTTCTTCAGTTCCCAACTTCTTCCATTCCTCCAAACATTAAGAAAAGGGCCGATCCGTAAGATGGAAAGGGGGCCCGAAAGACAGTATGAGGAAGTCTGGCGAAAGTTAAGCCGAATCTCAGTTCCATTGCAATCTATGGAACGAAGGCTGCAGCCCTAAGGTTGTGATCCTTATGCACGTTTAGACTGCCATCCTAAATACACTTACTAGAGAGTAAGTCCCGTTGAATTCAAAGGGACTTTGCTTCTGAATAAACATGCATATATTTGCATTGTTACCTGGAAGTAAGTCTCATTTAAAGAGCTAGGCACTTAACTCCCCACTAAATGTGCTTAGGGTCGGACTTCATGCATTCTCAGTAAAACTTGTTTCTGAGTAGACATGCACAAGAGCTGTTTTGCATATATATATATATATATATATATATATATATATATATACTGTTCACATACAGAATCAAACGATGCTTTACTCGGAAGTTCGAGGCATGATTGCGTAGGGCTGCAGCCTGAAACCGGGACTAACTTTCGCTGGATAGTGCCCAATCACGTATAGGTGTGTTTGGGAGATTACTCAACCACATACTTCTCCCCAGAAATGCATTGTCTACGATTTCCACTCTTAAACTGGGAGTATTTATGATCTTGTTAGATCCATCTTGATGGATTTCTTAAGCGACAGGTATTTTTAGGTTTGTTTCGACTCTCTGTAAGCCTAACATTGTTTTCTTCGGAATTCTCATTCTTTCTTTCTTTCTCTCTCTCTCTCTCTCTCTCTCTCTCTCTCTCTCTCTCTCTCTCTCTCTCTGTCTCTCTCGGATGCCCATATTCCATTTCTCCAAAACATTCCTATTTCTCTGTACCACCCTCCCATCCCAGAAGTAATGCTGGACGTGTAAGAGCTAGATGTGAACTTGTTTTGCACTGTACAATTCTTTTTCCCCCTTTCGTTTTTATTATAAAAGTAAGCCCTTGTATTCACACCCACTCTCCTTTGCAGTTGTGTGTTGTTGCTTTTTAATTCTCCTCTAGAAATTTCATTGAGATGTCTCCTATACTGTGCTTGTCAGTAATCTTTGTTCCTTCGAAATAAAGGGTTTTTAAATGGACTTCTGGCTCCCAGCTTGTTCTCCTCTTTCCAAACGTTAGAAAATTGTGCCATCTACCAGTTATTCTAAGTACTGTCGCTCTCCAAGACCTCCGAGGACCTCCGAACTTCCACCCTCTATGTAGCCGTGTCAAGGGGTGGGCCAAGGGGGGGAAAGAAAGGCCGCTTCGGATTTAAAACACACACACACACACACACACACACACACACGCAGAGAGTCCCTTTCTTATCTTCTTTATTTTTAAAAAAGAAAAAGGTAGAAAGGAGTGGGAAAGAGATACAGAGAGGGAAAGAGACAGCAAAAGAAAGAAAGAGAAAATGTTTTAATCGCTTGCTGGAAAACACCAGAGTTAAAGTTGCGAATAATCCACCCCCAGTCTTCCAAGCCAACTTTCTGTCCAATTTAAAGTGCCATTCTAGGCATGTTGGGAAAGAAAGAAAGAAAAGTCCTACAACTCCCAGCGTCCCCCAGTCTAAACATGTTTAGGATTGCGCCATCGCCCAGGTTTCGAGAGCAACCTCAGCTTTTCCTCTGACGTCAAGAGCAAACCTCTTTTGGATCGAAACCGAGCTGAAATGCGCCCAGATGGAGAGCTACCTGTTCCATGGACGGAAGGGGAGGGAAATCCTATTATCCATAGCCTTTCCCCCCCCCCTAGCATCCCCCAAACCGAAATCAAGTTGGCGAGAAGACCATGCTTGAGAGAGACAGTAAGTCACTATCCCATGCACAAGCTGTGGGTAAAACTTTCTTTCAAAACGAAGAGTTTCTACGATCATGACTGAGATTGTTTTCCTTACTGAGTTGGTTCCGTTTTTGAATTCTCCCTCCCCCCAGAGAAAAATGGAAGGGCACAATTATACCCTCTCCACCCCACCTTCTTTTTTGAATAATAAAGTTGGAGATGTGTTATTGTTGTTGTTAGTGTTGCACTTCATTGGAGGGCAAGTGTAAAATAAAACATAATAAAACACACACACACACAAAACCCTACACAATTCTGGCATCTTTCCATCCTAGTAGGACACACATCGAACTAGGATTTACTTCAGTGGAGTTTACACCAAGGAAGTATGTGCTTCCTCTCAGAACACGGAACACAGTTTAATTGTTCTGCCTGGCCATTCCGAGGACTCAGGGAGCCTACCTGTAATTCAGGACTACAGACATCTTCACACCATAGTTTGGTCTAGATTATTTTCATTTTGGGAAAGACTAAGGGGATATTGATTTCAGTCAGAGAGTCCCAGTGCAATCCGGTACATGCCTGCTCAAAAGTAACCCTCGTTGATTTTAGCTCGGCTTCATACTCCCAACTAAATGTATATAATACTGTACCCTTAAACATGTGGGGTGGGTGGCAGTGAGATCTTATTTGCTCTTGCCCCTGAACGTGTTCTATCCGCTGCACTCTTACTAGGAAGTAAGTCTTAGTCAACTCCTTGAGAGTCACCAGGCTTTAGATGGGGGTGAGGAGGCTTACCAGGACATGTCTGCAATAGCTTCCTCCTAATCCAACAAATTAACAATCACCAATTTTATATTGTTTCTCAATGATTTTCCATGCACCTCTGGGGTACAGCTGGTGACAGCTGACATATTAATATTTATAGTTGGATGCTTTTTTGGTGGGAGAAGAACAGGGGAAACATTTATACAGTTGGATCCAGACTTAGTCATACTTAGAGTAGACCCATTGAAGCCATGACGAACATAAATACCGTTGATTTAAATGAGTCTATTCTAACTAAGTCTGGATCCAATTTATAGTGTTTCATAGTGTTCCAAATGATAACAGTATTATTCTATGGACAACTCCAGAGAAATCCCAGAATCAATTCATCCATCTGGAAGATGTTGGACTTGGAATACTTGTTGCTAGAATATATTTCAGTGTGTAAGAATGAAACCCAAAAAAGCACTTAGTTGCTAAAACTCATCCAGAAATGGTGGTCCGCAGAAAATTCTGGGATTGGATTTCCACCCAAAGATGTGAACTATCCCACCCATCCCTTTCCTTATGAAATAATTCAACTTATTTAAGAGGGCCTGTTTATTAGTGTCCAGTACGCCTCCATTTTAGGGCTGAGAAAAGGACTAGTTCCATTCGGATTTTAATATTTATTGTCACAAAGAGTGCTGGGGAAAGAGGGACACTTTATTGACATGTTACACATTTCTGGAAGAATTGGCTTTTTAGCAACATACTAAGACCACGGAGAAATTTCTGACCCAATCTCGAACGGCTTTGGAACACAGTTGTTACTGAAGTGAAATCCAGTCTATAATTCCATTTTACGTTAAGAGGCAGGAATGACCCTATATATTTTTGTTACTGCCCACCGCAGTCAAGAGTAATGAATCCTAAAAGGTTGTCTTTACTATTATTATCATTATTATTGGAACCGTTGAATTTTATTGCCAAAATTCCACTTAACTAGCGCCCATGAGCCTATCAGTTCTTTCCAAATTCAGTTCAGCAGTCAGAACCAACATGTTTTATCTCATCTTTCCCACATTTCCCCCTCCCCCTTTCTTTCTTGCAAAAATATACACATTCACTTTCGAGGAATGAATACCCCCCCTCCATATCATCAAGGCAGAGAGAGTTTAGTACCACTAAAGGTTCGGTGGCCTCGATGGAACGAGGCGACGTTCAAAACCGCAAGGATTGTGAAACTGACATGAAATTGACTAAGCAAACCTCTTCCGC
Source organism: Elgaria multicarinata webbii (assembly GCF_023053635.1). Classification (NCBI taxonomy): domain Eukaryota; kingdom Metazoa; phylum Chordata; class Lepidosauria; order Squamata; family Anguidae; genus Elgaria; species Elgaria multicarinata. Next base: position 24,830,849 of record NC_086186.1, on the reverse strand, counting down.
ACTGTCTGTATAGCGCCTCGGTCACCACGCACTGCGATCAGAAGAACCGAAGCTCCGCAGCAGGACATGCGTGCGGGGCATTCGCCCGTACAAGGTTATTGATTCTCGAAATTACCCATTTTTTACTAGCTTGCTTTTTTCTGTCATTACGATCTGCGTCTGGTAAATACGCACACCCCGCCCCGCACATAACACAAACACACTTTTCCGCTCTCCTTGTTAGACCCCCCCCCCCGCTACATTTTATTTATGTATTTATTTATTAGGGGCTGCCACTGTTACTAGTAGAGTGGGTCTACCCCCACCCCTTCCTGGCGTCTCGCTCCAAACAAAAACAGCTCCTCACGTCCCACCAGTCACGGCCACCCCCCTATGGAAGTGATATCCCAGGGATTGCTCAGACACAATTTCTCCCCTTTAGCTCCTAACCGAGATCCTTTAATTTCAGGCTTCTGAAGCAATGTGAAAAATCACAAAGGCTCTCTCTTTGTACTAAAGCAAGCTGTTCCTATGTTCGACCCCCCTCCCTCCGAAAAAGGAAGAACAGAGATGATGGTGATGATGATGATGATGATGATGATGGTGATGATGATGATACATCCCGAACGTCCACATCAGATCTCACCCCTCCCTCTTTTGAAAAGGAGAACTACAACATTTGTAGGTTTCTCCCGGTTTCTTTCACCTACAAGTGTGATGCTCTTTAGATAAAGGCTAAAGGGGTGGGGGGAGAAAAAAGCGTGTGCGTATGTTTGACGAGAAAGAAGGGGACACGGAGGGAAAGAATTCAGATATTCTGGTCTGGATTCGGGATTCAGAGAGAAGAAAGTAGACATTGTTAATTTCAAAGGACCTACTCTCTTTTTTCCACCCAAGTGAAGAAGGGGGTGGGTGGGATTGGGGGTGGAGAAGGGGATGAAGAAGGGAGGGGGGCGCGTCGTTCACAGTACATGGAGCCAGCCAGGGGCTCTTTAATCCGCAGACTTCGTTTAGTTCAGGCCTTTCCCTAGGAAACAGAGTGTCCACCAAGACCTCGCATTTTCATATCTGTCTCTCCACTGCACGGCTTGTCTCGCCTACCTTGCTTACAAGCAAGCTGTCCCCACCGCCTCTGGGTCAGGCAGTGATCTCTATCCAATGTAACAAACAGCCGGGTTAATTTTCTCTCATTAGCATTTCCACAGCAGACTCCACACACAGGATTCTGGCCTTCTCTATCCCACCCCCTTCTCTCTCTCTCTCTCTCTGACACTCCACACCACACAGAATAAAACATGCGTCTACTAGGCCTCCTCCTTTCACAAGGCTGGATTGTCTAGCAAATGCAATACTGGGACCTTATTCCAACAGGCTTGCTCTATAACTTCCATTATTTGAACCATTTCTTTCTTTCTTTCTATCTTTCTCTCTCTCTTCTTTCCTTCCATCCCCTTTGCTTAATCCCTACTCTTTTTATTTGCATTTTATTATTAAAATAATATATTTCAAACTCTTTCAATGTCCTCTACCTCTCTCTGTTTTTTATTATTAATATTTATTATTATTATTATTATTATTATTATTATTATTATTATTATTATTATTCAGGCTTTTCATTCACTGGTTGTTTAAACACACACACGCACACACACACACAGAGAGAGAGAGAGAGGGAGGAGGGGTTGGTCAACAGCAAAATGGCAAAGTTCAGCCTTGGAGGGAGGGAACCCCCTCCAGCTACCTACACAGAGGCTGGGGGCTTTGTAATAGCAGAAAGAAACAAAAGTGAAAAGAAAATTGCAGTTGAGTCTCAAGTGTGAGAGTGTGTTTGTGTGTATGTATATCTGTGTGTGAGTGCGTGTGCGTGTGTTTTAAAGGCTCCTTTGAACTGCCTTTGTGCTGAGTAGGCAAAAGCTCTTTGCCAATGCCAGTCACGGTTTAAGGAACTTTGAGTTAACCTCTTATATCAAATGAATCTTTTCATTTGGAAACCAATAAATCTCAATCTAAGGGCCTACCTTTTGTAGAGCCGGGCTAGGGCTTTACGCAGGCAATGGCTGGCAGCTTATAAGAAAGAAGAGATAAAGTTTGCCTCTGCCCCTCCGCCCCCCCTCCGCCTTTTCGCAGCAGACCACCAAGTTTTGGATACCCCCTCCTCACTTGTAAATAATAATAATAATAATGTGGGAGGTTATTGTTTCTGTAGTTGTTGAAGTTGGAAGTTGGAACCCGGAGAAGTTGGACCATAGCTCACACCCACAGTAAGCTGATTTACTTCTCTTCGGTCTTGAATCATTAGGCATGATTTATATGTCCACAAGAACAAGATGTGTTTGGGGCGAGGGGTGGAGTTTGAAGAGCTTGGTGTATGTGTGTGCGTGAAGGAAGAAACGAGAGCAACAGTTTGTGAAGATAAAAGTGGAGTTAACTCTATTAACTTTAACGACAGGGCAGCCGGTTCCCTTCTCTAAAATTTGAGGGGAGCGGGGTGCTCAGAACTTTTGAGGGCATTTAAAAGGGGAATGGGGTAACTGGGTTTAAAATCTTTGTCCATTCCCCCCCCCCCCGAAATTTGATCCCCTTGTAGATATCTATCTATAGATAGGTAGATTTAGATATATAATGTCAAGAATAAAGGGGAGACAGACAAAGAATGTATACACGTGGATGTATGCATAGATATACATGAATGCATGTCTCTGATTTTAAATAGACTTGTCTGTATGTATTCATGTGTATATCTGTGTGTGCATGTGTGAATAGAGCTACACACACATACACACATAACGTGTATACATGCAGGCACACACATAAAGACATGCACATAATGCTAATTCACACGACCATTAATCTTCTCTCTCTCCCCCCCTCTCTTTTAAAATAAGACTGTTGTGTTTTCTTCTGGTGACACCTAACTCACTTCGCTTTCTCTTTCGGCTCTTGTCTCCCCTTTTCTTTAAAGAGCCTGTCCTGTCTTTCTCTTTTGCCTTCAGCATGTCCCTATCCAAGAGAGTTATTAATTACTCTTACAAGGCGGGCGATTCTTAACTAATAACAAAGTTGTAAATTGCCACCTTCTCGCCAATATTTCTCATTTGTCAGCCTTGATTGATTTGATTAATATTCCACCAGTGGAGATACAAGCCGGGCTACATAATGAAGAAGCCTCGGACGAGCTGAGAGTAAATGTTCTAGACTGGATGGGAGGTTTTCCTCACCAGTGTTTAAGATGGAAGTGGAGGGGGGATTATACACGTATTTGCAACGGAAGAGAAGATGTGGTTGGGGAGAGAGTGGAACTATAACCAGATGGATGTGGAAGAAGAGCCGTTTGTTGAGGTAGAGGATGGTGACAACGACAAAAAAAAATTAAAATTAACCCCATGGCCTGTTGATACGAAACGCAGCAAAGGAGGGCCGCGTCAAACAAAATCGAAGACAGAAGGATACCTTCTCAAATTCATGTTGTAATATTCGAACGAGACCCAGTGAGGAGTCCCCCCACCCCGCCCACACACCTCACGAAGGAAGGAAGGTGTCACCTGATTTCTGTATCCTTTTGATTTACTCCTTCAAGGCAAGATTTGGCTCTTTCTTTCTTTCTTTCTACAAAACGACAACACCGGGTCACGCTTGCCATCCTATAGAATCTACCTGAGACTAGGTCCCCTTGAACTCAGTGGGGCTTACTTCTCAGTAGACTTGTCTAAGATGTCACTGTTAGTCTCTCTCTCTTCCCGCCCCCCCCCCACCTGCCGCCCCCTTGAATTCCCCATGGGTCTAAATCGGTTTGAAATCCAGCCGGTTGGCTTGGGGTGGATTGTGGGTCTGGAGGCGAAATGGTGGTTCAAAGAGATCGTGTCAGTTTGGATGATGTGTCTAATTAAGTAGGGGGAGGCACGCACACACACACGCACACACACCCCACACACGCAAACACAACCCCCCTGCCTCGACATTAAAACAGTGACACCCGGAGGCGCTTAATCGAGCGGGGCGCATCTCTTCGCCTCTACGTGTCCAAAGAGACGCCTCTCTTCGTCTTTGGCTCAACTTAGCCAAGTGGATCCGCTTAACGCACCGAGGCCCGCCTGCAGCCGCCGAGACGTGTACTAACGACGGTCCTACGTATCAGCAAACCCACCCAAGGGCTCGCCTGCGTCTTTATGTATGCGCAGGGCTCGATTTGAAAAGAGCTCGGCTGCCTCTCCGTCAGGATCTGTTCCACGCCCCCCCCCATCCCGCCCCCCACAATGTTCTCCCTTTGCAATCCATTAATATCTGTTTCCTCTCAACGCCACTTGAGTTTTCTCATCTTAATTATATTAAGTGGAGCAGCAGGAGTTGCTACAACTGAGCATGACGTATGACAACAGCCGCCTCTTCAATCTTCGATTGTTAATATCTCTCCCATCGCCTCTATCAATACTCTCACGATTCGCCTGTATATCCCTGAGAAAGAGGTGGGGAGCTCTCCTTTCCTAAAACAGCCATTCCTAAATCTCTCCAATACATTTTACAAAGCCTTCCTTCCTAATAAAGTTTTGCCGTTTCTTTCTTTCTTAATTTCTTTCCTTCTTTTCTTTTCTTTTCTTCCTTCCTTCCTTCCTTCCTTCCTTCCTTCCTTCCAAGAACTGCACCACAGAAGCACCATTTAACTTCCTTTGCTGTCTTTACACACACCATGTTCTGTGCCATCCTATAAAGGACAACACTGCCCTTAATTGTGATCAGAGATGTTCTAGCGGGCAAAAGGATAGATTTAGAAATGGAGGGGACACGTAAGACAAACGGGCCAAAGTTAGACACTTCAATGCGCCCCCCCCCCCGATATCCGGAGGAGATTTTGCAGCGCACTCCTGCGCCCTTGAGTTCAATGAGGCTTCTTCCCAGGTAAGTGGTCGTGGGATTGCAGCCGGAAACAGGTGTTTTCAAATCGCATTCAAAGCAACGGGGCTTTGTTCGGCAGGAACATGCTGATATGTACCATCAGTCATCAGACAGGCATGTGAGAGGGAGGCAGAGAGCAACTATACCTCCTCCGCCCCAACCCTCTTCCCAAGGCCGTCATCACCACTTTCTGTTTATTATTTTAGTTTAGTTTAAAAATCTCTGTTGATCAGGCAGAAATTGCAAGCCACCCGCCTCGTGCAACCGGATCGCACGTATGCGGCCAAACTCCCCCCCCCCCCACTTCACCCAAAGCTACTTTGCGCCCTGAGACAGGGAAGGCGAGGCGGCAATCTAACCTTGACCCGATTCCCGTGGGCTGCTAGCCGAAGACGCAGGGCGAAAGCTCCCTGCTCCCCACCCACTGTTCACAAGCCTACTTCCACCCAATGCGTGAATGAAAGAGTGGGAGCATGGATCAAGGGTGATCGGGAGCTACTCCGGAGTAAATCATCTGGATTGCGATGGGGGGGGGGGATACAAAGTGTTCGAGGACATAGGAAAGGAAAGTCAAGGAAGCGGAGCTGTCCAGACTAACACCGCTCGACTCATGGTTTTGTTTTAAGAGAAAGGTATTAAAAAGCTGGATATGAATTGTGAAGGGAATAAGACAAAGTAGCTCCAGCGAATCCTGATCGTAAGGCAATCAAGATTATTACTAGGGCTAAAGCGATCACTGGAATCTACAGGGAAACGGTTACTTCATCCATGGAAGGGTGTCTGTCTGTGCCAAGTAGAATCCTGAAATGCGAATTGTGCAAAGTGTCTCATTCTTAGACTACCCACCCTAAGAGATGCTTGAAACGCACACTGAGAGAAAGAGAGAGAGAGAGAATAGATCATTGTGGTCCATTCTCTCTCCTTCTCTGTTTTTATGACTCTTGAGAACTCGGAGTGTGGACTAAATTAACCCAGATTAAGGCCACCAGATTGCTAACTCTTTATTCCTTAATCTTGATTTCGCCCCCCCCCCTCCCTCTCTCTCCTCCCAGCGCGCTCAACCCTCCCTTCCCCCGGATACACTTAGCTGAGGCGACAACACCTGTTTCTTCTTTCCCCAGAAACCCAGAGCGGACTTCGTCAATTTCGCGTCTGAAATTGATGACGTCAACGTGGAGCGTTCTGGGGGAACCGTCTGTGTGTGGGCGGGGAAAACAGCTGAGAGCTCTTTCCTGGGAGCCTTTAAGGATCCGAGCCAAGCGTTGTCTAAAAAGGAAGGGAACAGTTAAATGGTCTGTATTTTGGATCTCTCTCTCCCTGGCAATATTACCCCTACCCACCTCTCTCTCTCTCTCTCTCTCTCTCTCTCTCTCTCTCTCTCTCTCTCTCTCTCTCTCTCTCTCTCACTCACACACACACACACACACACACACACACACACACACACACACACACAGAGTATTTTACACTGCTAAAATTCCTGAAGTTTAGCAGCATGAGAAGAAAGCCTCAGATCGACAAAAGCTAGGGACGAATTCTCCTTCCCCCCCTCCTTTCCTATTGATGTCCAACAGGCTGCCTCCTTTGGTCTCGGTCTCGCATCAGCAAAGCCAACAGATACTACTGGGATTTACAAAGGGTTCGCTTCTTTCTCCAGATCTTCTACATGAACTCTCCAATTCCCTCACGCTTCCGCTCCCACTCTGATTTTTTTGGGGGTGTGGGTGAACGTTCTTCTGAGACTGCAGTCTTATACCCATGTAGCTGGGTGAAAGCCCCACTAAACTCAACGAGACTTACTTTTGGTTAGGCATGTAAAGGATTGTGCTCTTAACTCTTTTTGGCACATATGGGGCTGGATTCACATCTAAAATAGTCCAATTCAAATAAATACTCATTGATTTCAAGGAGTCTAAATTTCAAGGAGTCTAAGCATGACTAAATCTGGATGCAACCCGTGAGATTCCAAGCATACATGCCAGAAAAGAAATAAAGCAACTGAAAATAAAATAATAATAATAATAATAATAATAATAATAATAATGACACTTCACCATATCTTAGCTTCATCACCCCTTCCCCTGTGATACGGGCAAGGGGGAATCTGCAAGGATGAGTGAAAAACAACACTCTTACTCCTTCAACTTGATTATAAAATTTGAAGTTCGGGAATCGTGGGGCAGGAAATAAATGCCAAGAAAGGAGACACATCATTCTGAGGATTTAAAACATGTGCGGTGGCGGTGAGGGGCTAATATAGCGAGGGAGGTGGAATTTAAAAGTCCTTATCATCCACGATGCCTTTAGCTTTAATGTAGAACATGAAATCAAAGCTTTTTAGTTTAGTGCTTTGTAAACGGGGGGTAGCAAGTGGTAGAAAATAGTCCTGACAGAGAGGAATCAAGACATCAGGCTGACTGACATTAAGTCCAGGAATGAGAAAAGGCGAGTTCGGCGTTAACTTAGGGCACAATGCTATCAATGTTTAGACGGGGTGGGGAGTCTTATATCTCCCCGTACTTCCTAGCTGGGAGATGCGGAGAGTTGTGAGCCTTTCTTTCTTTTATCTAAACGCATGCATAGGATTGCCCCTTACTGAATACCACGAGATGTTGTCAGGAGGACAAGGACTGGATAGCTTTGAAACAAGTCACACTGGTGCGGGAGCAAAGGCCTCTTAAGGGCTTTTAGGTCTGACAGCTAAAATAGAACCTCCACTTTCTCAGGCAGTATATCCGTGAACACAGGAACCACGGCCTTAGCTAGACCTAAGATTTATCCCAGGATCGTCCCGGGGTCATCCCTGTTTATGTAAATGACACACAGGATATCCCGGGAGCAGGCAGGGACGACCCCAGGATGATCCCGGGATAAACCTTAGGTCTAGCTAAGGCCTTCACGGCCTGCACGCCAGCAGCTCTCAGGGCCATATCGGTGACTGTAGGTTTCAGTCAGGTCTGACTTGATCATCCAGGGCATTCTAATAATATTCACATTGTGATAAAGGGAGTGGCAGGAGGAAAAATCCCAGTAAAGGCTAGTCCTAAAATACTTCAATAATCACAGAAAGGACAAAACATGCCCCTCCCCCAATCTTTCTCTTCCCCCCGCCCCGCACCTCTTGTTGTAGCCTCAAAACGGGGTGAGGATTTGGATTCATTAGACACCACCACCCCGGTATTTTGATTGCTTTACATATGGAGGAAGCCTGGCGTTCCAGCCATAAATTCGATTGGTATTGGAGTTAGAGCAATAGGCCAGGGAGAAATTAAAATGTAAAGCTATTCCCCACCCCCCCACCCCCACCCCCCATCTTGAAATCCCCACTCTTTGCTCTCAACGAGTTGTTTCTCAGTTGTAAGAATTCGGCCACGATTTCGGCCCTGGGTATGGGACCCTCCTCTCTTTCTTAGGGACCCTCCTCTCTTTTCTTCTCCAATGGTATGGTGAGACTTCAAAATGATTCAATGAAGTATTGGGGCGGGGAGGGGGCAGCGTTTGGACTTGGAACATGTTTTGGAAGCATGCGAGTTGAAAAGGAGAACAGGATGTGAAAACCCGTCCTCACAACCCCAAAGACACGCAAATGTTGCTCCAAAACGTTTCCTTGATCTCCAAAAGGGTAAGTTGTGGGAGGGGTTAATAATGCCGCCATCACCAACACACACACACACATATACACATCCTGCCATAAACAACCTAAAAAGCTCCAGGGGTCGTGTGGATCCGAGTAGCCTTGCTATCACCTCTATGGCTCACTCCTAGGAGCAGCCGGGCAATCAATCAATCAATCAATCAATCGCATTTCTTCTCTCCCGATCCCGGAATTTCATTTTATCCCTAGGTTTCTCACGTGAATCCTCACCTTCTCCAGGATAGAATTTTGGCAAAGCGTTAAATCCCCTGAAGGAGAACACGAAGCTGGTGTGTGTGTGTGTGTGTGTGTGTGTGTGTGTGTGTGTGTGTGTGTGTGTGTTCTCGGTCTATGCGTGATCTACGGATGAGAAAACCCCAACCGACACTGTTCTCCTTTCCAAACCCAGGGCAAGAATACGCGTGTCTGCTTATTCCCACACCTCCAGTCAACCGAGTGTTCTTTTCATATCATGCATTTGCCTTATCCTTGGCCTTGAGAGAGGGTGTGTGTGTCCTTCTCCCACCCACCCCCATTTCAAACTTCATCTTCCTTTGCAGTAACTTACTACTTACAACTTACTACCCATGGTGATGGGTCAGTTCCCATCACTCTTGCCTAGTCCACCACCAAGCTAAAAAGTTTGCTGTGGTCCTTTCCTCCCCCCTCTCTCCCCCCCTCTTGAAAAGCCCCATGCGACCAGCTCAACTCCCACCCCTTTGCCCCAGCACCCCAGTCCTCCTACGAAGAGGTCGTGAGCAGGCTGGAGAAGGAGGTGCACAGAGACTGCTCTCCGGGTGTGTGAAGCTAATGATAGATCCCCCCTCCCTCCGCCTTCTGCGGTGTGTGGGATGGTTTGATATATTCCGGTGGCTGGGATTAATGGTTAAATTTCAGGCTGCCTTTTATTTTTTTGATGAAACCAGCCTTCTCTCCCCCCCCTCCCCTTCTTTCTCTCTCTCTCCCTCTCTCTCTAATCCAGGAATCATTAGCAACACCCTCTGGCTACATGTTTTCCACCGCCGAGACATTATGATAGGGTTGTAATACAAATTCCACAGACTTACTTTGCATCTTTGCGGTGGGAGACGCAATAGCAATAATATATATATATATATATATATATATATATATATATATATATATATATATATATATATCCTTTCCTCCCCGCCCCCCTCGCCTCTTCTCTTTCCATTTACGGGAAGAAAACCAAATTTCTCCCTACGATTTTGGGCTGCACTTTTAAACTCCAAAAGAAAAGACCAGACGAGAACGGCACCACGCTATTCCCAAATTCCGTGTGTAGGTTTAAAAAGCAGCCCCCTTTTTATGTATACGTGATCAAAGCGTTGCTCTTCAATCCAGCCTGCCTTTTGAATCCTTTGTTATTAAGGAAAGTGGACTCTGCGTATTATCTCCCCTCTAATATTCAAAATTGTAAGACAGAAAGTCTTCCTCGTTATCTGGGGGTCTCCACCTGTCGCAGCTGTTTGGGTCTATTGTTCTCAGAGTAGATTTCTGTTTAGACTCATTTTCTCTCCCTCTCTCTCCCTCTTTTTTTCTTTCTGCCCCCCCCTTCCCTAGAAAACACTCTACACGCATTAATGATGGGTGGGAAATAGAAAGGAGAAATAAAGCTAGAACACAGTCAAATGTTTGAAACACATGAAGGGTCACTGGGATTGTATCTACGTTTATTTGCTGTCTGTCCTGCCCAGCGTCTTTGATTGAGTTCATGGATTCTCAAAATAACGTGTGTGACTTGCATCAAACCCTGAAGAATATGTGCCACTCGGAACCCTCTTCCGCCCCCACACCCCTTATTGTACCTTAAAGGGGAGAAAGAACCCCCTCAATCCCATTCAATATAGGAGTATACGTAAATATGAGGATCTACATATTTACTTACGCAAAGTAGCTTGATTTTTATTTTAAATGATGCATCCCAAGAAAATAAATGCCCCCAACATACAAAGCTCTGTGCTAAAATGCAAACGCCTTTGAAAATGTCCATATAGACAAGTCGTGTCTTTGAAACAGGTTCCCCTTTCATCCTCATCCACCAGGACCCCTCACCCCAGTACGTTTAATTTTTTAAGGTTTTGTTTTTAAGCCACAGACGGCTTTTTAAAAAACATATTTATTCCCTAGTTTGAAGTTCTGTGCTCAGACCTTTTTTAAAAACACACACACAGAAACCAACTGTTTTTAAAGAAGTGTATATGGATCTCTCTCTCTCTCTCTCTCTCTCTCTCTCTCTCACACACACACACACACACACACACACACACACATTTTAATCATAAATTCTAGGCCTGGCTTCTTTGCTAAAACGTATGCCTAATTTTGAGAGAGAGAGAGAGAGAGAGAGAGAGAGAGAGAGAGAGAGAGAGATTGTACTTGATTTTGGCTAGCGTTTTCTTTCCCACCCTGTGTGTGTGTGTGTGTGTGTGTGTGTGTGTGAGAGAGAGAGAGAGAGAGAGAGAGAATGCCCACCATCGTAGCTGAAAACAGATTCGGGTTCAGTGCTTAAGAGTTGAAATTATGAATATGGTTCATTGTGCTATTGACGGATGATTCTCTGTATTGGTTTGATTTTGATCCGAGCATCTTCATTGACGTTACTCGATAGCTTCCCTTTCCTTCGACTCCTAAGGCTGAGTTCGAGTTACCACCAAACTTCAAAATAAATAAATAAATAAATAAATAAATGGCGAGGCTTTAAATTCTAGGCGAGGTGTGGAAAACTATCTGTTATTGTATCGCTTAAATTCAAACATTGCAGCTTAGGTTACAAACTTGCAAGCCTTTGAGAAATCGTACACCCAGGTTGGTTTTGTGTTTCCTCCCCACACCATTTCTCTTCCCCCCCACCCAACACCTTTTTCACACATGCACCCACACATTCTGATACTACAGGAGATAGCCAGGGAAGATACAATGTCTTCTCAACTCTTAGCAAATGGGGGACTTTCGAGTGTCCGATTCTATTAGCTCTCTTTGATTATGAGAGAGAGAGAGAGAGAGAGAGAGAGAGAGAGAGAGAGAGAGAGAGAGAGAGAGAGAGAGAGAGAGAGAGAGAAGTCAGCGCGTATTTAAATGGCACAACCATTTAGTGCCTCTTTGAGCCTGCAGTTCGCCTTTTAGCGGCAAGGTGGCGCTCCAAGGTGACAGGTTTGGGCGAGAACCCCTTATTAGCACGGTTTCTGCAGCGGAGATTAAGAGAAGGGATACAATTCCACTGGGCAGCCCAGCAGAAAAGACAAGATAGAGCAAACAAACCTTCAAACAGTCTGATTCCAGAAGGAAAGAAAGACAGAAAGATAGGGGGCGGGGAGGCGGCAGGTAGAAACGAGACTTGTTCAGGAAAACAGTAAAGTATGAGTTGTTTGGGGACTTCCTAAAGACTTCTATCGGTCGCAGAAACTTCTATCCGTCTTTTGAATATATTTGGGGGCGGGAAAGGGCTTAAAGGAGGCAAATAGAATTAAAAATAAGCGGGTTCTGAATCATCCGTGAGCTATGTAACTGATGGTAATGTAGCCAAGGTCTGGGTCGAGGACAAGGTGTTAGAAGTGAGGAACCAAGACACGAACTTAGAGCAATCCTAAAATTGGTTTGTTCTTCTGTCTCCTAATTATTATTACTATTATTATTATTATTATTATTATTATTATTATTATTATTATTATTTTGTACTGGGAAGAGAGTGCGATAGATAAATCCACACAAATCACTCAGATATCCCAAAGAGCTAAGTTGGGGACACACACCCAACCACCCCTTCTGTACCTCTACGAAAATAAATAAATGATGGGGGGGGGATGCATCTCTGCCTTTCTCCTCCCAAAACTTCTCCCACCCCCAGAAACACAAGGGGAAATGTATGGGCTTGAAGCCCTCTTGAGCTGTTTAAAAATGGAAGAGGACTATACTGTACATTGCTTGTTTTTAAATAATAATAATAATAATTATAATAATAACCTTTGAATTCATTTCAAGCCCTAATCGACTCCGTTAGATTCGTGCATTGGATCCTTCCATTTCAGTCTCACTGGTAGATGCATTTATATATTTTCATAGTGAGTGAAAATATGGTTAGGGTTAGACACTGTTCCCAGATTGGCTTATTTAGCAACTTTTGGATGTATCCCTAACCTTTCTTTCCCCCAGTTCAAGACGTTTAGGGGTGCAAGGAAGGAAGGGAGACTCTTTAATGTATATAGATAGTTTTATTTTCCAGCCTTGGTTCAAGGACTTTTATTATTAAAAATGGAGACAAAAATAGATATTCCTAATTAACCTCCAGTTATGTATCTCCTCTGTGTATCGGCCTGTTGGAATGGTTCTTAGGGCATTGAAAAGGATTTGAAAAGAGTTCAGAAATATCTGTGTCGTGTTCTACATTTCCCCTTTCCTTGATGGGTTCTCAGTTGTTGTTGTTCTTGTTGATGATGGTGATGATGTGCGGTTGCCGTCGAATCCCCCCTCCTCCTCTTCAACTTGTACAGAAATTATAGATTTTTTTTATCTGGAGTTATTTGTGTTGTTCTGCGGTTGTTTGTTTGTTATTAAATACATTTAATGCCAAGAGCTCTGGAGATCTTTCTACCCGCTGCACAGGCCTTGGGGGATGCTAACCGTCCAAAGGAAAACAGGCGTGATTTTCCTCTTCCTTTCACCCTTCTTTCACAATTCATTTCTCCAAGTATTTTATTCCCTTTACGTGATGAAAAGTGACACTCGCCAAATACACAGCTTCTCGAGGTAATGAAGTCAGATTTGGCTTTAACCCGCCTGATTGCTACAAAGAAATGTGGAAACAAGGAAGGGACATTATCTGCTCGCTTAACGAGGGCTTAAAATACAGATTTCACCCACCCTCCCCCTCCCGATCCCAAATACACACATACATACAATCACCATACCCGCCTGGAAAGGAACGTAAATTTCATTTCAGTTTCTCCCACTCTAAATAAATAGTGTCCAAGGATTCGCTTCTTTGAGGTCCAACAATTCCTAGAAAGAAGGAACAAAAATACATATATTTAAGGTTGATTTTCTCTTTCTTTCTCTCTTTATTTTTCTACCTTCTTTCCTTCCTTCCCAATCCACCCATATATTATCCTCATCACCACAATTATTTAAACAAATAAATAAATAAATTCCCCTTTAAATGAATTTCTGGGAGAAAGAACCCAATTCTACTGGATTTGAACATTGAAATGTGTGTGTGTGTGGGGGGGGTGCGTAATAATCAATGGACTTTTCAGAACTCCCAAATGAATCATATCAAGCTGGGTATATATTCTACAGCCAAGCACACGTCGTTATTTCTACTTCAGGTGGTGGTGGGGAAACCCCCCTTTCCTCCTCTGAAATATATATGTTGAAAAGGAAGCTGTTCCTTCCCGTAGATGTAACCACCAGACATTTGTCTTCGCTGGAGATCAAGTTGCATGTTCCTCGACACCAGTCTCTTATTCTCATTAGCAAAAATCTTATTTAAAGATTGTCTGGAGTTTTTATGCTCTTAAGCTGAGATCCTAAGGTTGCAAAAGACTTCTCTAATTCAGACAGCTCGTCACTAGAGCCAAATGCAGAGCTTATCATTATTTTAAAATACTTCACAGACATCCATGCACACTTTCACCCACCGCACCCCTTAACACTCGTCAGGTTTCTAACTTCTCCTCTGTTTAAAATAAAATGAACAGGAGAGATCAAAGTGTGTCTCTCTCTATAAAGGGGGACGAAACTTTGGTGATGTTAAACATATGCCCATAAAGAAATTGTCAATAGGTTCTCGAAAACAAGTAGCCATTCAAGCATTAATCCAAAAATATGCATGCACACCACTCACACACTCCATATTGCAGGAGATAAAATAATATTTGGGATTTCTTGTTCTGGCCCTCTCTCCTTGTCTAGATTGTATGTTAATGAAGTGGTATTTTCAGATAAGGTGCTGGTAACAAATCGAAAGCCCTCCTTCTGATAAGAAACGTTATTTTCTAGCTGTAGATCACATCAGATCTATACAGTGATAAACAACAACAACCACACACACACAACAACAACAACAACAACAACAACAACAACAACAAAATCCCAGCAACAAATACACGGGAATTGTATTTGTTTGGAATTCTGTATTGCATTCCAATAATTCTTTGACTGGAATCTATCACTGTTTAAAAAACAAACAAATCAGTCTGAAACAGGTTTAAAATCTCAGGTGTAGATGGGCTAGTTCCAACAGTGGATGGTCCTGTAAAATTACCCTTCTACTTGATTTTAAATTATCTTGTACTACAGGACTCAAGAGGGACCATTCTGGCCTTAAAGTCCCTGATTCGTCTAGCGATCTGCCTGGGTCTAGACTTCTCCCTGGAGCCAGGGGGTTACTTACCCCAGGTTGCTTTAATCTTGAGAGGGATAGGGCTCCATTATAGGGGATGGGTTTTTCTGGGAAAGAGAGAGAGAGAAGAAGGAGGAGGAGGAGGAGAAGGATTAAATTTAGCTAGAGGTTCTCCTGCACAGAGACGAAGGGGAAACTTCCTGGTGGATTGTTTGGAGTCATTGGGACAGGGCTTTTAGGGAGGTGGAAGGGGAAAAATTGAACTCCCTCACCCTTTTCTTCCTGAAAATTCCAACCCCAAGACTTTGCTTCTTCACCTCCAAATTACCCCCACCTTATTCTTGCCCCCACTTTGGGGCTGTGATCCATCCATTCTCTGTCAACGGGTATAGAACATTGAGTTGAGGAATCGCCTAACTTTGAACCGAATAATAGATGAATTCATAGGTTCCCCTCAAATCACTTTGCCTGTTATGAAAATTATAGTCACATGCCTTAGGGGGTTGTGGGAATATACTGGAGAGATAAGTAACAACCCAATCGTCAGAAGCTGTGATCCTTTGCTGGAAGGCCAAAGTGGCTTCAGTATGTATTTTCTGTTTCATTCCCCACGAAAGTAACTCACTAGGATTAAAACTGTCTCAAGGAAAATGAACCATTCTGCTCCTTAACCGACTTTAAAAAAGAAAGAAAAAAGAATAAAGTGGCCCAATAATAATAATAATAATAATAATAATAATAATAATAATGTATATTGATTAATCCATTGACTGCATCGGGCAAACTTGCGTAAACACATGCAATTTAAGCTGGTTGACTCTCTGCAGGCTTTATGTTCAAGGGGCACCGAAACTCAAATAATTCCTCCGGCCCTACAATTAGTCAAAATCCCAATGTACCTGCTTAACTGGTTTCTGAATGGAGCTATGTGGACCTTATGGAAGAGGGGCACTGCTACTTTCATGCCCCTAGCATAGAAAAGTAGTTTATCAGCAACAAGGTATGATGGAGTCCGGAATATTAATTGTAGCTTTAAGGCCAGCATCCCGTGGAAGCAAAAACACACCTAAGAATGTTTGGCCAACAGATCCTCGACAGTAGAATAAAAAAGACTTCCTCACGCAAGTCAGTTCATGGAATTATGGAACAAGAAGTGGCTTCCTTAGATGATTTTTTTTTTTTTTTTTTGAAAGAGTTGGATAAATTCATGGAATGGTCAATCAAGTATTAACCAAGATGGCTATAGGAGGGCAGGTCCATGTGCTCCCAGTACACAACATGGGATGTGCTCAACCTCAGAGACAGTTCTTGAATTCTGGAGGAAGGAATTTAGGTCATCTGGATTAAATGGACATTTTAGGGAGTGGATGAAATACAAGAGGTATCTACTATCCCACTCTCATCTGTGTCTTCAAACATTACGCGGGACTTATTGTGATTTACAGAAGAAGACAACCCCACCCACCCCCATAAAAGAGTTGATTGGCAAAACTTTCCAGAAGTAGACGGTCGATTCCTTCTTTCTTCTCTTCCTCCGCGTCTCCCCTCCCCCCGCCCCGCAATTCGCCGAGTGGTTTGAAAAAGCTGTCAAACCCTATTAGAAGAGGGTCCTCTGAGTAGCAGACCCCAAATGCTTTGAAAATCTTGAAAGGGGAGGGGGAAAGAGGGTGGCGGTGTCTCGCCTATTTAAGGAGAAAAGTGATATCCCCCCTCCCCATTTCAAAATGCTGTGGATAATCTAGAACAGGTTGTTTCTGTGATCCACTGATGATGTTAGACGTTTTCATCTGTAAGGCGAGGTCCCTCCACTATTCTGGAAGTTTGATTTTATTTCATTTTAGTGCTATTTGTTTCTGACAGTTATTAAGCCATTGAGGCTGCAGTCCTAAACTCCTTGAAATGAGTCCCATTGAACTCAGCAGCGCTTACTTCCGAGTAGGCAGGCACAGGAATGCATTGTGAGTATGTATATTTATTAGTAAATTGGCATTTAAGAGAGAAATAGGGAGAGATCCCCATTGGCCGGAAACCATGTCGTAAACAATAATATTTTATTTCTGAATCACAAGAATAGCCAGCAATAGATAACTCTAGAAAAAAATAATAATCCTTGCTGCTTTCTGCAAGATCACAATGAAAAATGACAGACAGTATATTCTATTTCTGGTTCCAAAGAGATCATAGCCAGAATTACTGGTTTGGTCAGGTGAACCCAAAACCCTACAAAGTCCTACCGGTGCAAAACCAGAGAAATTAGTGGGACTTAAACAACCACAACAGCAGCAGCAGCAACACCAACAACCACAACACACCAAGTTGTAATCCTATGTTTAGACAGAAAAAAAATAGTCCTGGGACATTCTTGGAATTGTAGGACCGTTCTCTGTCTATATTGGCATAGGATTGCACTCTGACTCTGGTTCGAAGGTGAATGATAAGGATAATAGTCTCTAGATATTTACTCAGAAGTAAGGCCCCTTCAGTTCAATGGGACTTAATCCCATTGTAGTTTAAAGTGTGTATTGCATAGGATGACCATATGAAAAGGAGGACAGGGCTCCGGTATCTTTAACAGTTGCATAGAAAAGAGAATTTCAGCAGGTGTCATTTGTATGCATACATCACCTGGTGAAACTCCCTCTTCATCACAACAGTCAAAGCTGCAGGAGCCCTGCCCTCTTTTGTATCTGGTCAAGCACTATTGCAGCTTAAATCAGAGAGAGTTGCCACAGTCCTATCTCCTCTTACCCAAGAGTTAGCTCCAATGAACTTCAAGGGACTTACGTCTGAGTAGACACATATAACATTGCACTGATAGGCACATACACTTCTGCTAACTCACTGCTTAACCTAGAGCTGTGGGGCATAAAAGGGATATTAGCTGCTTGTGCCCTAAACATACAGGTGAAGATGCTAAAACAAAAAGTGACTGGACACATCCAGCAAACCACTTTTGAGGTCCACTAATTCTGGATACGATCAGAGTCTGGCTTGCGCATGGTGATGGAGATTCATTCCCACCTGCCAAAATATCAAAGTGAAAGTATGTCATGTGCCTGGGGAACAGGGCTGTCTTTTTACAATCTCTGTCAGCTTAGTGGTAAGTGGAGGAGGTAGAAATGGCACCAGGGAAGCAGTGAGGGCTGGTGGCTCATATTTCAGTGGGGTGCCGAAACTGCTCTGGGTTTCAGTCAGGACCAGTCAAAGCTCAAAAGTAGCTATCCAAGGTGCTGAACCCATTTTGGGGATATTTTTTAGCATTCTGACTGAAACCCAGAGTGGTTTCCCCGCCTCACTGAAATAAGAGCCACCAGCCAACATTTCTTGAAGTGAAGGTATTGTTGAAGAACTTCCAGTAACCGTAGCCCGCTGGAACGCATGGTATGCAAAACACTGTCCCATCCACGACAGAACCGTTTGTGGCAGTGGGAACACCAGTGGCTCCCTAACCCCACCACAATGAAGCACACTTCTGCCTCTGTGTTCTATTGTGTTACAAAAAAAAACTTTTGTGTTACAAAAGTTCATTACTCATGTGCCACAGGGGCAAAAAAATATATTAAAATTTTTAAAAAATGAAGAAGGTGTAATTGGCAAGGAAGTAACCATTAGATATCTGCAGAGCTGACTTTCATGTCTTCAATCCTCTTTACCCTCCACCATGTGTGAAAGAGAGATAGAAGTAGTTGGTAGAAATATTCAAGATCCCTTATTTATTTATTTATTGCATTTATAAGCCAGCATTTTCCCCCTCTTGCAAGGAACAGAAGGTCCGTAACTGGCCCAAAGTCAGCCAGTGAGCTTCCCCGGATCTCTCAAGATCCAGCACAGCATTTTAACAACTATACCGTACTGCCTCCCTCCCTTCCTTCCATAGCTGAGTGGTAGGGCACCTGCATCGTAAGCAGAAAACAACAGGTTCGATCCACGGCTTCTCCAAGTAGGGCTATGAAAGAACCGTGCCCGAAATCCTGGAGATCCAGTCAGAGTCGAAAATAAGGCAGCTTCCTTGGTCCTGTTTGAAGATTTGATATTTGAAAGGCAGTGGCGACTGCTAGTCTCTTTCTTTGCTGCTGTGCCAGGAGGCCTGGCAGGCAGAAATGTAACCGGTGAAGTTTTTCCTGGCATGGAACTAGAGACAGTTTCTCCTTTTGGGCTTTTGACTACCTAGTTGTTTAAAAGGAAAGAAAAAGAACCCTGCCATTACAACAAAAAAGGGGGAAAGGTAAGGTGGGGTGGGGGTGGGGGGAGAAAGAGGTGGTGGAGAGCAGCAGAGGAGCTTTTTACAGCTCAGTCTCCGAACCAGCTGAGCCAGGTGGGCAAGGGTTTGCCAAAACTACTCAGGAGGAGGAAGAAGCTTAACCGAGGTTTCACACTTTCCATTCTGAATGATGACTCTGATCCAGCGGACAGTGGGGTGGGGGAGTTACCCTCCTTAAACGCAGTGGGGCTTACTTCAGAGTAAAGGTGCCTAGGCTTGGGCTGCACGTGTCTCATAAAGAAATGATGGATCGTTACCCAGAAATGAGCCCCGCTGAACTTTCAAGTAAGCTTACAGAGCTGGTCTGGGATAAGGATGTTAATATAAGCAGTAGTTTTAGTGTACAAGAAATAATGGTGTACTTGGTGCTCCTCAAAAAGCAACTTGAGACAGGCGCCCTCTAATAATTATTATAATAATAGCTATTATTATTGTTATTGTGTAAGCTCAAAGAGCAAAGTAATACAGGAAACGAGTCCTCGCCCCAAGGAACTTCCAATCACAGTTCACCTGGCGGGGGTGGGATGGGGTGGGGAGAGGAAGAGGCCGGAGTCACATCAGAACTTCAGAAGAGCCTTTCTGGACCAGACTGAAATTCCATCTAGTCCAGCACTCTGTCGACCAGGGACCCACAAGCAGGGTACAAGTGCAACAGCACCCTCCCACCCATGTTCCCCAGCAATTAGTGTACACAGGCTCACATTGCCATCAGGACTACTAGCCCTTGGCAACAAGGACTGGGCATCTAAATCTAGGCCCAACGGCAGCGTCTGCCCTCGGTGTTCTCCGACTAAACGACTCCTTGGGTCGGGCTGGCTTCGAAAGGCTTCCAAAGGCAACTGTCTTTAGCAAGATTTTCGCCCCCTCCGTCCAGCAAGGCGCCCCTATTCGCGCGCGCGCGCGCACACGCACGCACGCACACACACACACCGCCTCTTTTTCTTCCTCTCTCTTGGAGCCACCGACATTTCCCCTAACCCCGCAGCAGATGCCTCCACAGAGACTGTTTTAGGAGATAATTAGATTATAAAGAACATTAAAGTTGTTTTATTGATTCCCAAGGAATTCTCCGAGAGGGTGGGAACGCGAAGCGGCGGGGGAGTCGGCTTTCATCTAGGTAATTACTTCGGATCTCGCGATGAAAGAGAGGAGCGACGAGACTCTCTTTCTCTCCTTCGCACCCCCCCCACCCCCACCGCCGCCACCGCGACCCGTCCTCAGCCGCCGCCAGAAACGAATATTTCTCCCTCTACCCGATTCCCGTCTTGTGTGAAGACACTGTCACGGCTCTCCAGAGCGCGGGGGGTGGGGAAGAAGGCGCGCGGGGGGGGGGATAACCTTGCACGCACACACCCCCCAAATTGGAGGCTCTTGACACTTTCCCACAGGCTCTAGCTGGATATCATTCGCCCGAGACCCACAGAGAAGCGTTCTGCAGGAAAGTGGTGGAACCCCAAGCTTCGGGATATTGAGCTACATGGGGCTGGGTTCTCCACGCCTCCCGTGAGACCTACGAGTTCGGATCCCGTCGACTCGTCCCCATACACATTTTTTTGAAATGATCCCGGCTGGCACTCTTTTGCGGCTGAGGACTAGCTGCTTGAGAAGAAGCGCCCATAGTTTGATGCCAGCGCAAGAGACCATCTATTGGATCCACACGAGCACTCCAGGCAGTGGCTATCAAGTGAGACAACTCGCCTCTGTAGATCCCACTACCCCCACTGCCTCATTTCCTTGTCAGGGAAACTTCCCCGTAGTTGCCAGGATTTTGAGGTATTGGTAGAATTGTTAGCAGGATGCCAGAGCTAACACGGTTGTGTGAACGTGTTGTAGGTTGAACTTTTTAACTGCCCTTGGCTTTCCCTTTGGAATAGGTCTACCGAGAGTAGGTGGGAGCCCTCAGGAAGGTTTTACTTACTACTAAGTCAATGGGCCACCAAGGAGTGCTACTTCACACAGTTGTTGCTACTATGTGCTGTAGCTTGGTGCTTCTTTTTTCCATCCCATATTTGCATAAAGGGAGTACCTGAATATGGAGTATCTGGAGAAGAGGGACACTTATAGTTCACACTAAGTATATCAGGTTATAAAAAGAAAGAATTGTGCTTCACCTAGTTATAATATTCATAGTATACTACTGGTAGTATAGTAGTAGTAGTAGTGTACCGGCAATATACTACTACAACTAGGATAAAAAGTATTACTTCTACTATTCTGTTGTTGAATAGTAGTAGTATACTTGTAGAAGTAGTATTTAGTAGTAGTAGTATACTACTAGAATGAAAGGTCTTACACCTACTGATCTCTTGTTGAATAGTAGTAGTACTATACTTGGTGGAGGTAGTAGTGTATTGTAGTAGTAGTAGTAGTAGTAATATACTACTAAAATAAAAGTTGTTACACCTACTACTCTCCTTGAGGCCTACGTAAAAGTTCCACTTTTTCTGTGGACTCATTTGTGTCACTTAACTTCTCACCTTCAGTTTCTAATGTGGAACTGACCTTCCTCTCAGGGTTGTTGTGAGGGCAAATACTACAATCCTCAGTTCAGACTGCCATTCTATTTGCTCTTACTCCTGAGTAAGCTTTATTGAATGCAGGAGGACTTAGCATGCATGGGGACAGTGTTCAAGGTGCTTGTGGCAAAAGTAGCTGATCAAAGTAGCTGTTGTTAAATTCAGGTCGAAACACATCTACTGTGTGAGCCAGTAGTTTAATCCTAGGGGGAAATGATCCCATTAAGCAACAGAGCTAAACTAGGTAGGAATAAAATCCAGAAAATTAAATGTGGCTAAGGGAGTTTGTGGGACATTGGCAAGGATGTCGGATCGTTTAAGACTCCAAGAGGCTGGGAGCTTAATGTTCTTGTCACACACACCACACACACGCAGAGAGACATTTTTCTTCTCTTTCCAGTTGGAGTATACAGTTTTACAACGCTAATAGGGCACTTTCCATATGAGAGGCCTGGGAAAATCACCCTTTATAAAGGGAGACCTGAGTATGGTCCCAAAAGAAATGTAGGAAGGGGAGAAAATGGGGGGAACCCCCCCCCCCCATTCCATTACAATTCGAACAATAACAAGACAAGGTCCCTGCCCCTAGGAGACTGCAATGGAAATTTCGACAGTGTGGAGAGAGCAGAGCTAAGAGACAAAGCGAGTGGGTGGGGTGGGGGAGGTCTATAGGCAAATGCAGCCCTAGAGATACGCGGGTGAAGCGTTTCATTTCAGGACCAAGGCTGAATTAATGTCTAAATTCTAACCTCCGCTGCGCTGGGCTGTTGAAATCTCCTTCTCTCTTGTTGGTGGCGAACTCGATTATCACCTTCTTTGAAAGAGGGCTCCCCTCCCCCTCCCTCCTCTTTGAAAGAAGTAAAGTGTGTGTGTGTATGTGAGTGTGGGTATGCGCGTGCGTGCGTGCGTGCGTGTGTGTGTGTGTGTGTGTGTAAGGGGTGGGCGAAGATGTTGGCCAAGGCTAGTGTGACAACTGTCTAAAGTTTGACATCAAAGGGAACTCATATGATTCAGTTACTAGAAAATCTGTCTGGCCAAAGAATATCTTAATTACTGACTGGCAATGTTGCTGGGTTGGGGTGGGGAGATCTGGAAAAAAAAGGGGGGGGAAGGAGTGTGTGTGAAGAGTAATGTGTGTGTATTGATGGGGGTGCACGAAAGGGGGTTTGTGGCTTTCAGCCTATTTCTTTTTGATGAGATAGCACATTAGGCCCCTGTGAGGGTCTTAAACATGTTTTAGTGGTGGCAAATTTTCTTTCTCCATCCCCACAGCACACCAGTCCTCTGAACTTTATAACTATATGTAAACACGGTGTCAGTTGGCCAGTAATCTCTTCTGGGGTTTCTTATTAGAAAAAAATTTCATTCTCCTTGAGTTCTAGATTACGCAGAATAGTTTTCTCTATTGCTGAATGGACTGAGCTTTCTTGGAATATAATGTGTCAATTGTTGATGGTTTGTGACCCATAAAATGTGAGGGTGACAGTGCTGCCTTTGGTATGTAATTATGCAAAACACTCTCTATAAAGCTTTGCCATCCGATCTAATGACAATCCCTGAGGTCTATCGCCTTAAAAAGAGAGAGAGAGAGAGAGAGAGAGAGAGAAGTCTTTATATATATAGATCCATATATATGGATGGAGAAAGGAAAAAGGGGGTGGCGAGTAACATTTTGTTTTTATACGAATTTTTATGGGAGTAAAATAAAAAAAAATGAGAAGAAAAAGAAAAGGGAAAGAAAAGAAACAGATGAAGACACTGAAAAGACATGAGAAATCCAGAGGAAATTATTAAATTACCGTGATCTAGCTTCGTAACTTAATTGGTGTGTGTGTGGGGTGGGGTGGCGTGGGGGAGACAGACAGAAAGAACAAGAAAAGATTAGATTAACTGTACAAAAAGAGAAAAATAATAACGTGAATTCCACACCTTTGCAAAACGTGGAGAGATCGTAGCTGAAATTGACCCCAAGGGATGGACATATTTGAAGGGTTGTGTGTATGGCAAAAGTTAGACCATCCCAGGCATATTTGTAACATATTGATAAACACGTGATGGTCATGTCTTTCTTTGATGTACGTCTGTTTCATTAGGCAACACGTTATGCATTCGGTTCCTAGAGTTTTAATTGAGAGTTTAGCTCTGGACTCTCAATAAATATGACAGCTATCGAGATATGATACCCAGCATTTTTTTATTTATTTTTTAAAACCCATCTGTTTGGAGACTACGGGAGGCAAAGAGGGGAACAGGGTGGAAGAGAACAGACGTGTCTGGGTGAAATATCTTAATGGATCATGAAGCAGGTAGGGGAGTCAGTTGTTTCATGAACTAGGGAGATAGAACTGAGAAAAAGAGAAGGTTGAACTTTTTTGGGGTGTGGAGGAGGGATTTATGACAAATAGAAATCTGTTGCGTCATGAAATTGAATGTAAACACTGTAGCCTAGAGACACACAGATCTCTCTCTCTCTCTCTCTCTCTCTCTCTCTCTCTCTCTCTCTCTCTCTCTCTCTCTCTCTCTCTCTCTCTCTCTATCTTCCCCCCCCACCCCCCCACCCCCATAAAGCAAACAGCCTTAATGAGGAATGAAATATACCAACCCTTGTCGGTTGCAATGAAAGAAGCTACTTCTGTTGATTAGGGCTTTCTCGTAAGTTAGCAACAGAGAATTTTGTCAATACCATATGATATTCATAGCCCTACGTTGTCATACAGACACGATTAGTCCAGTGCGTGACACGCACTCGCCCCTTGTGGAATAAGTCAGAAGACTACCCTCTTCACCCGCCCCACTTCTTTCAAAACCTAGATTAAAAGGCAGAATAAATAATATATCAACGTGACAAAAAGGGGAAAAAATGGATAATTAGAAATACCCCCCTTTTTTGTTTTTTGTTTTGTTTTGCAAAGCACAGGTAATTATGGTATGGGATTAATTCTGATGTCTCCGTTTGTGACCTCCTGGAGATATCTGATCCATGCCCATTAATAAATACTGGAGGAGGGGGTTAAGAATATTCCCCCCTATCCCAAATGAAGTCTTGCCAGAAAGAGATAGAAAGAAAGCATCTTTGGCTAGCAGAAGGTCAGCGAGCCCAGAATTGCTTGGAGACGGTGTGTGTGTGTGTGTGTGTGTGTGTGTGTGTGTATGTGTGTTGGAAATCACACGATTGAGGTTTTATGAAGCTTTTGCCTGGTGTATATTTCAAGCTCAGATCATCAGAGGGATCATCCCAGAAGGCCAGTAAATTTTGATGCAAAGATGGCCTCTCTCTCTCTCTCTCTCTCTCTCTCTCTCTCTCTCTCTCTCTCTCTCTCTCTCTCTCTCTCTCTCTCTCTCTCTCCCTCTGAGGCAGACCCTCTGACATATCTATGATCCCTGGGATGACAGAGTTGTCAGGGGAAAAAGAGAATACTGGATCTAGCCTTGTAACTTCCTATCACTCAAAAGGAATTTAGGGATCCTATTTCTAGTAAAGGGAGAAGGAGGGAGGGAGAGTATCCTGCAAAGAAAAAGAAGAAGAAAGCAAAGGAGACGGGTATCTTGTCTTTTAATGGAAACATCACATGGAAAACTTGTGTTCAATCCCTTCCCTGCCCCCTCAGACCATTTCCAAACGATGGTTTCTACTAGCGTTTCTTTACACAAATATCCAGAAATGATTTTCATTCACCCTGTATGATAGAACAAGCTGGTGGTTGCTTGTTTACTGTCAAAAGATGTCCAACGGCTTGTCTGTTTCTTGCAGAATTTAGCAGGGGACACACACACACCAAGTTACTCATTTTTCATTTCTAAAAGTTTCCTAGAATTATTTTAATTCTTTCTTCTGTACTTTTCAAGGAGATGAGAGTTTTAAATGTATTTTATCTATGTATCTGAACAATGTTCGTACCTTGTATTTTATAAAGAAACACTCTTTGACTTTGGGAAGGCTTTTTTTTTTAAAAACACACACACACACACACACACAACTGTCTTTAAAAGCACCAGGTAAATTCTGCTTCTAAGGAATATTCTCACTTTAAAAGTATTTGGGAGGAAAACAGGCACACTATAAAGTTGATTATTAGGATCTTAATTGTGTTTAATCACATTGGCTGGCTGAATAATAGCACACACTGCTTAAGCTCAGTGATTGAATATTCTAGGGCTATTAGATGATGATGTTGATGATGATGATGATGATAATGATGATGATTTGATGCAGGCAGCATTGAGAAATTAACAGGGTTTTGGGGGGAAAGTAGTAGTAATAGTAGTAGTAGTTGTTGTTGTTATTATTATTATTATTATTATTATTATTATTATTATTATTATTATTTCCATAATAAATGTAGTGCCCAAATTCAAACGTAGGCAGATAAGGCTGCGATTCTGTACACACTCACCTGGAAATGACTTCCATTGCACTCACTGGACTTACTTCTGAGTAGGTATGCACAGGATGATACTATGCATTATAGTCTTTGGGCACAAAAATGAACCACCACTAGTAAAGCCCTCCCAATATGGGTAGCTATTTAGCAACTCAAAGTATAATTGCCTTTGTTCATGAGGGTTATTGGGGGGGGGGATATTTTCGACTTAAGAAAGAGAGAGAGAGAGAGAGAGAATCTGACTTTGCAACTCAAGTCTTAAAAACAAAGGCCTGGAAGATTCATTCCAATGAATGGGAAGCTTGCGGGTGCAGCAAAACTCGGGGATGCGAACGTTCAAGGAGTATCTTCCCTACAGAGATGGTTGATTATGTACCCAAATGGACTAAATGTGAGAAGAAAGTATTCCGACAACTTATACAGGCAGAATCGTTATCGGATGCAAAACGCTGAGTAGCGGACAAAGGATTATTTCTCCTGGATCCAACACCTCGCTCTAAGCACAAGCCAAGCTTTTATAAACATCATTGAGTTGGCATGGATATAATTATTCCCGTGTAATAAATACAGCTTATAACTCTTTAATTTGGCTAGATCGTCCATCTATCTATCTATCCATCCATCAATCCAACGTGTGGATAGATAGATTGATAGATAGTGAGGTTTTCCAACTAGAAGTTCTCTCTTCTCTCCTGTCCTGTCCTTTTCTCTCCTTTCATCTTTTCCTTCCTTCCGACTCCCCACCATCACATGGTATCACAAATCTTGAGAAAAACCCAGTTTCTTAAGCGCTTTGCCCTGTGGAGTGGAGAAGGAGGAGATATTACACCAGAGATAGAGAAACCTCTGAGCGGATCCCGGACAGTCGATAAATCTGAGCGGCTCTTTGGATCCCGGACGGTCGACATCCGGGATCCAAAGAGCCGCTCAGAGACTAAATATCCGATCCAAAGAAGGCTTCGGTTGTGTGTGTTTGTGTATATACGAATGATGCATAGATAGCCAAATGTTTAGCTCTTGAAAATTCTTCCGATACCAATAGGAGCACGTGTTTAAACGTCTCCCAGGGAAACTAATGCGTATCAAAAACTCTCAACTTTAGCAGCATTCTCTCTCTCTCTCTCTCTCTCTCTCTCTCTCTCTCTCTCTCTCTCTCTCTCTCTCTCTCTCTCTCTCTCTCTCTCTCTCTCTCCCCCCCGCATATACCCCCTCTATTTTTTTTATTATTTTAATCTCACTCTTCATCCAAAGACCTCGGAGTGGCATAAGTAGTGGTTCTCATTCCACCTTACTTCATAAATATTTGAATATGTTTAAAGTTTTAAATTTCAACCCGGCTATTAAAGAATATTTCAAGGCGTCCCGTTTCAAAGCCCTTCATCCCCGCCCCCTCGGCTCAGTCTCCAACCCCCCACCTTTTCCCACCCACGATAAAGATACCTTGGGTAGAATGACATCTTTTGTAATTAGCGCTGAAGAAAATGTGTTGGGTTCCCCCCCCCTTCCCCTTCGCCATCAAAAGTAACCAGATAATTAGCAAATAACCCACAATTAAATACGTCTCCCACCTTGCCCAAATGAGGATTGACGTTTTAACAAGCACGTACAACGGTGGACGGGGAAATAAATAAATAAGACGCACTAAACCTACTTTGTGGGAGGGGGGGTGATGCGGAGGAGGACAAGGTGGGAGAGGGAGAATATTGAAATTTTGAAAGAGATTTTGGAAAGGGGTTTTAGACACGATGCAAAGAAAGTTAGGGGTGAGCCTTAGGCTGCCATCCTGAACACATTTGAAGAAAGACCCCCTTCAAATCAATCGGACTTACTCCTCGGTGAACGCGGTTAGGGAATCGGGCAGCGAGTGGCATTGAAATGAATGGGGGCATATGCCCACAGGCTTCTGTGTGCCCCGAGGGTGCTAGCCGTAGAATTCGCCTCTAACTTCTGGATCACACCTGCCTGTCACCCAGGAGATCTATATATCTGTCAAAATCAGAAGTCATTAACAAGATGATGCGATTGCACACAATACAGATTCCCTCGATTTTTGTCGGGGTTTTGTTGACCAAAATGTAAACGTTTTCATAAATATAAACTGGCTTCCATGGTCGATTCGGCTTCATTCAACACTTCTGGGGTCCCATTTACTTCCATGGGAGAGGATTGCCCACAGGCTTCTCTCTCTCTCTCCAACCCCAGTGAATTCAATGGCGACAAAAAGCGCCCAGCTTGCACCTCTGCTATCCTCTACCCATTCACCTGGGAGTTTGTCCCAGTGAACTGAAGGGGGGGGGGGATTATTTCTGCAGAAGATCACACTGCTAGACTCGTGAGGAAGTCGATTAACGATTTAAACGTTTAAAAAAGAAAGAAAGAAAAATGGAAGCTCAGTTTCTTTGAAAAAGTGTGCTGTTTTTGTCAGGGTGTTTTAATATTACAGCTTGGGAAAAATGTGTTTCCTTCTTTCCTTCTTTCCTTCCTTTCTGGGAAAAAAAAAGGAGAAGGTTTACAGGTGAAGGACAAATATCACTGCCCGTAATTGTTAAAGTTCTTGACAATATGAACGTTAAGATACGAAAATAGGTGAAACCATGTTCTTAGATAGAGATGGATAGATAGATGGTAGCTACAGAAAGATGACACAGGTAGCATACAGGATGTGTTGCAGTGCGACAAACCAAATGCCCAGGTAGGTCCCCTGTTCGCAAAGCTAATAAACACCAGAGATCTGAGAGAGAGAGAACAGGAAGAGAGGTAGAGAGACGGACTGACAGATAGAGCCTTTGAAGGTTCAAATGCAAATCGAACCCGAGGGACCCAAAACTCCGTTTCTCACGCGGGGCGCAAACGCCTATACTTGGACACGAGTTCCGTTGAAATCAACGAGACTTAGTCCCGTGTCAAGTACTTGAAATTTGAGGTGTTTCCCCCATGGGTTTATTATGGCAATCAACAACTAGGAGGAGCACGTTAAAATGATGAGATCTAGCTACCCGGCAAGGACGCCGCCACGAACTCTGGTGTTCTGACTTTTCTGCCATGTGATGTGAATGTGGAGGTATATTCAGAGCTCAGTCGTATGGATGTTTAGACAGAAGAAACTCAACTGGCTGGCTGAAGAATGCTGGGAATTGTCAAACTATTTTCTTTCTGAACATCCGTAGATTGCGCCTTTAATAGATTTTTAAAAAATGGTTTGCCCAGTTATCTGTTTGCCCCGCTCTTCCTTTGTTGCATTGATCACCCCCTCTTTCTTATTACTCTTTTTTTTAACCGTGAACCTCTCCCCACCCCACCCCACCCCACCCCACCCACTTTTTTTTTTTTTTTACAGAATCCTCCCTTTGTTTATAATGTGTGGAATGCTGTTCTACTAAACCACTGGAAAGGGGCATTTTTCAACTTCAGTTTTCAGAAAGAACCAGTTCCGCCACTTGTCAAAATGACATTTTAATCAACAAAATCTGTTAATTAGAACATCAATTGTGAACTATCACCCCCACCAAAAACCCAAACACGAATTCTAATTGCTGGCGAACCACAGAGAAGTGAATTCCTGTCCTTGTCCCCTCAATAGATTGATGGGACACGTGTGTGTGTGTGTGTGTATTCACACGAAATGGGGAAAGTTCCATAGCTCAACTTTGTGACTGTGCAGGCAATAAACTTTCTCTCTCTCCCCCTCCCTTTGTGTGAAAGTTAAACATGTGATCATGTCCAATGCTTTTCAAGAGTTCGTACTGCTGATTATTGGTTATTGGTGTCAGCAATATTATTCATATCATTTGGAAGGTCTTTGAATAAATGGAAAGAGAATGAATGAACTTCAGGGATGAACACACACCATACACACAAACACACCCCATTATCTCAATAAGTTCATAAGTACAGTTCAATTTTTTTTAATAACATTTATTCTAGGAAGCAACTCACTAATAATCAACCCCCACCCCACACACACACCTGTACCTTCTAAATTTCAACAGGTGTACTATCCTCAATTCTATTTAGGAAAAGAAGGCTACTTAGAGTGCAATCTTGTACATCTCTGCTCAGAAGTAAGTCACACAGAGATCCCTGGGCTTTTCCCTAGATAAGTTTCCAGAGGGTTAGAACAGTTGTGAAGGTTCAATCGATAGATTAATAGATAGACAAACATGTGTATGTAAGAGGTATAGATAGGGGGAAAATGCATTATTTGTGACCATATGCAGGTGTGTCTGCTTTTCCAAATATATCAGAAGTGGGTAGGAGAAAGATAGAAAGATAAAGTGTGTGTGTGTGTGTGTGTGTGTGAGAGAGAGAGAGAGAGAGAGAGAGAGATCTTAGACTGTTACTTAGACCTTTAATTAAAGCTGTTTTGTTTGTGAATATCCCTTTAAAATATCACTGTTTTAATCAATATCATTGTTTATCCTAATGCTGCACGATTGGGGTGGGGGTGGATTTGGGAGGGGTGGATTTTAAAATAGACGTAATTTTTTTTTTAAAAAATGTAAAGTCTCAACAATAAATAGTCCCCCCTCCTCAACAGTTATTACAACTAAAAAGAAATATAGAAAGGGGCAAATAGAAGACTGTCTCTTTCACTAAATGCTTCCTCATCCAATCCTCAAGAAATCAAATCACCTTAAATTTAATTCTAGATTATACTTACTGCTCATCTGGCCATTTGCTGGATAGTAACTCTGCTGGAGCTACAGAGATGTTTATATATTATGAATGAAACAAGCTTGCTTCAAGACGCTATCAGTACTCAGCAGACAGTATTAAAATGATTCCCTAATATGTCTCAGCAGAACACTTGTGCAGTGTAAATCACCCATGATCTGTTAATAACCGTATAAATGAAGTATTGTGCTAAGTGTTCTTTATATGTGAAGGAAGCAAGCAGACTGACATGCAGATATGAACGAGATACACTGTATACATCACTGGTTAGGTTGCTGCCCAAGCTTTATGCTTCTGATGCTGTTGTGGGGGTTGTGTGTCCCTGTTAGGAATAACAACAACATCGTCAAGAACAACAACAGTAGTAGCAGCAGCTTTTTGAACATGCAAAGCACTGCATATATTTCAGAAATCCATCCAACCCTGTAAAGGAGGTCACAATTTATATCCATAAATATCCATTTTCATATATTATCCAAATTCTCTCTCTCTCTCTCTGACACACACACACACACACACACACACACACACACAGAGTACCCTCCTCCTCCTCCACACACCAGTTATGACTTGTTCTCTCTCTCTCTCTCTCTCTCTCTCTCTCTCTCTCTCTCTCTCTCTCTCTCTCTCTCTCTCTCTCTCTGTGATGGTTTGCAGAACTCAAATTCTGCCTGCATGCTTTCTTTACATGCAAGTTTTTTGTTTTGTTTTGTTTTTAACATCAATGGTTCCTAAAAACCCCAGCAATTTCTAGAGGAGGGGAAAGGGGGTGAAACCAGGAGAGAACAGGTAGAGAAACCCCTTTAAGTGTGATTCCCAGGTGCAAGGCACTGCTGAGTCGATTTCATATGATCTTTGTAATTCCTCCATTTTGGCTTTGTATAATTTCTCGCCAGCATCTCAGTATGTTTCTGTTTAGATATCCTAAGCTCCTTGAAATTCATTAACCTGTGGTCAACAACAAAAAAAGAGAAGGGGTAATACCGGTTATAAGCTATATTCCTTTTCAGCGTTTGGTCACAGTTAGTCACCGGATTTTCCAGCTGCGAATATGATGTACACTATTTACCCTAATTGAATTGCTGTTGTAACACCTTTCAAGAGGAAGTGTAATACATTACAAGGAAGAGAAGGGGGGAAATAGTTAGCTGAAGCCAAGGACTTCATAGTTTTAGTGGTTCTGGTTCTTCCAGGAGGTTCTTCCCCAGAAGGTGGTATTGAGAAACTCTTGTTTGGCATCTTAGCCTTTGTCCCACGGGGTCGACATGATTCCACATTGTTTCCTCTGTGTCTGTGTTTAAAAGTTCTTCATAAAACCATTGGGAGAGGTCATTAAGGGAGTTGGAATGCATTCTCAGTCTCATCAGAATGTAGATGAAATACTGCTCTACCTCTCCTTTCTGCCTGATTCTAGGGAGACTGTTGGGGTGCTGAATGGAGAAGGCTATGGACTGGATGAGGGCTAATACATAAATTAAAGCTAAATCCAGGCAAGGCAGAGAGCAGCTGGTCTTGGAAGAGGGAGGCCAGCTTGTTTTAGATGGGCTAACATCTAAACTAGGCATATTCCTGGGGCCAGGGCTACCTTTGCTCAGTTTAGGCAGGGGCATCAGTCACCTCCCATCCATAAGAAGGTTAGAACTTGCCAAGGTATCAAAGCCTGACATGTCCCATGCTTTTAGGCCAGGCCAGGGGGCACATTTGGAATTTTGAGAAAGGGTTGCAGGCCCCACCATAAAATAGCCAACCTGGGAGGCAGCTGGACAGCCATCTGTCAGGTATGCTTTAGGGTGGATTCCTGCATTGAGCAGGGGGTTGGACTGGATGGCCTTATAGGTCCCTTCCAACTCTACTATTCTATGTTTCTATGATTCTATGATTCCACTTATAAAATGGAAGTTCTACTGGACATGGCCAATTGCAGAACATCCATTTCACAGAAGGCAAACCAGTGAGGATATTAGACAAGCAACACACCCAAGAAAATGAGTAAGAAGCAGTGGTGGGTTCTAAGCCCTCAAATCTCTTCTTTGAAGCCACATTAATATGAAGACCACACCAAACACACTCTCAAACACACCGCTCTTAAACACACACACACACACACAGTGGGGCAACTAGGTAATTTTAGACTCTGGAGTTAGTGGCCTTTTGTGGGAGGAGGGAAGCTATCAGTTGTGAAGCATGCAACTTACATTTCTCTTCCATCCCTCTAGCTGCCATCACATGCTTTCAAAAACTGCTAGAACAAAAACAAAGCTCTTTGTCAATGCTGATTTAAAAAGAAAGATTCTGAGCACATGCAGGATTGCATTTTAAACAGTAGACGCCAGTGGCTGAGATATCAGTGGGACAATGAATGTGCTCTGGGTTTCGGTCAGAACCAGTCAGAACTCTAAAGGAGTTATCCAAGGTCTAGAGGTCCAGAAGCACCACAGACTGATGGATTCAGCACCTCAGATAGCTCCTTTGGACTTCTGACTGGTACTGACTGAAACCCGGAGTGGATTCACTGCCCCATGTCATCAAAGTCACCAGCCTCCATTGACTTTAAACTCACTTCAATCATAGCTGCAGGATGACTGCAGGAATAAAATGGTACTTGCTTCTGCTGACCTCAGCACTTGACATCTGGGTAGTCATCTGGGTGACAGGGACAGGGACTTTGGCTCCAAGGTACATCCCTAGCTCCAACACTGTTCACAGTACACACACTGTAAATTGCATGTACAGAGACCCCAGTCCTACTCTCCCCCTGCCCCACACACAATTCCCACCATTTCATGGTTGCTCTTGCTGTGCTTCTAAGCTTGCTGGGAAGCAGCAGTGGTGGTGGGTATTTTTACTTTCTTTGGGGTTTTATGGATGGCCACGGCTCACGGAGTTTGTAAAATCCATTCCGTCTGTGTCTCATGCCTTGTCAGTGACCTTTCATTCTGTCCTCTGCTCATTGGTGATATATGTCATTCCCCCCAATTTCCCAAATTCTGCACTTGCAAAAATGTGCAAATTTCCCCCTCCAAATACAGGTTTTCATACCTTAAAATATGGGGTAAATGTGCATTTTCAGGCAGTTTTTTTTTAAAAAACACCCAAAAAACCCAACACCAATACATTTTTTCTATGACTAAATTTGCATAAAATTCTGGGAAGTAAAACAAAAAAAGTCTGTGGAATCAGCTGTGAAATCCACAGGTTGGATTCATAGAAATCCAAACTCATCTGATCCTGTTGCAGATTTTCTCCAACATCTCTGCTCAGGAATCCCCTGCTACCAGGTAAAAAAGGAGAGGGACACACACACACACCTGCATTGCACTCTAATAGGGCTCTCCTTGGAAACTCCTGCTGGTCCAGAAAGTGGCTACCAGTGAACTGGCAGCTGCTTCATCTTGGGGAAATGTGACACTGTCTTTACAACAGCGTGATAATATTGGCTTCCAGTTTGTTTCCAGGTGCAATTCAGAGTGCTGGTTATTCCACCTGTAATAGGCCTCAGTGATTTGGGCTCAGGGTCCCTGAAGGATTGCATCCTCCCATTATTTATTTATTTAGATTTATTGTTACATTAATATCCCACCTTTCCCCCTCTTGTAAGAAATCCAAGGAGGCTTTCATGGCCCTCCTCCTCTCCATTTTATCCTCTCAACAACAGCCCTGTGAGGTAGGTGAAGTAAGTTTCACGGGTGAGCAGGGACTAGAACCCAGATCTTGTGAGTCCCAGTCTGACACTGCACCACACTGAACTTGCCCACTCAATAAGAGTACAAATAGTTTATGCATTTATCCAGAATAATGCAATTGTATATACCTATCCCAGGGGGGCAAATTTAATCCTATTATTATTATTATTATTATTATTAATATTATTATTATTATTATTATTATTATTATTATTATTATTATTATCTATATACCACCCCATAGCCTAAGCTCTCTGGGCAGTTTACAAAGACTAAAAGACTGAACATTAAAAATCAATGTACAAAATTTAAAAAAGAAGAAGCTAACATTTAAAACAATTTTTAACTCTCAGCCAGGCAAAAGCCAGTTCTGGAATCAGTTAAAACTCAACATATGCTGTTAAATGCCTGGGAGAAAAGAAAAGTCTCGACCTGGTGCTGAAAAGATAACAATGTTGGTGCCAGGTGGCCTCATTGGGGAGATGGTTCTACAATTGGGGGGCCACCACAGAGAAGGCCCTCTCCCTTGTTGCTGTCCTCCGAGGCACCTGGAGGAGGACCTTAGATGTTGTGTGTAGTCTATGGGTAGGTTCATGTTGGGAGAGGTGTTCCATCAGGTATTGTGGTCCCAAGCCATGTAAGGCTTTATAGCTTAAAACCAGCACCTTGAATCTGGCTTGGAAATGTATAGGCAGCCCATGCAAGCAGACTAGAGTTGGTCTTATATGATTGAACCTTCTGGTTCCAGTTAGCAATCTGGCCGCTGCATTTCTGAACCATCCTCGAAGGCATCCCCAAATAGAGTGCAGTTGAAGACTGCATTGGTCAATGGTTGGTTGGTTGGTTGGATGGATGGCTGTACACCCACATCAACCCTCCCCCAACTACCTGCACTTGCATACGCCCCTCCAAATCCTACTGCATATTGCTAGGTTGTGTGGGGGAGAGGCTTCAAACTCTCCCCATCACCATTATATTGAATAGTATTGCTGGGATAGGTGTAGTAAATACTCACGCACACATCTGAGGGTTCAGGTGACTTGAAGCGACCGAGGCCATTTAAGTGATGTTTTATTGAGCATACACAGAGTTTAAGTAGGAAAAAATCTCTCCTCCTTCTTCCCCCCTCCTCTTCCCCCCTCCCTCCTGGGTGAGTCAATGTCCATTGTCAGGTTTGGGTAAGGTAATTAACTTTTCTCATTACCGGTGTTTGCAAAGCAGCTCCCCTATCATGTTTGTTCTTGGGATTTCCTGGAAGTTTGACCAGGATGCAGACACCCTGATTGCCAGACTTTAGCCAATTACTGAGATATGGGGTTTTGTCATTTCCACCTATCATTATCCCCCGACAGTGTGCTGTCTGCGAAGATTCCAGGCATCGTGACACCCCCACAGATAGGGTGGGGTTAAAGCCTCCCCACCCTCATCACAGCTATGCTGCTCAAGATTGCTGTAGTGGGAGGAGGCTTTAATCTTGCCAAAATCATGGTGATTCTCTAGAGAACTAGGGCATGCAGTGATGACTCCTCATTGACCCTCTTTCCCTGCAGCATTGGGTGATCGCCAGGCTGGCCATCAGCTGTTTTATGAAGCCTGATTCTCCAGGGAAAGAGGTCTTCCATTTTAGGTTGTAATCCTAGACACGTTTAGGCAGGAAAAAAAAGTCTTATGACTCCCAACATGCTCTAGCCAGATCAACTATTGCACTCGTGTCCTGCTTGTGGGTGTCTGGTTGACAGCTGGTTGGCCACTGTGTGAACCGAATGCTGAACTAGATGCACCCAGCATGGGGCTTCTTATGTTCTTCACTTTTCTTCTATCTAAACATACATAGGATTGCACTATAAGACATTAAGCCAGGGGTATTGAACCTCAGGCTTTCATGCCAAATCTAGCCAATTTGCGGTCTCCATCAAGCTGTTTGGGTGTCCTCATATGGTCATGCCTCCTTTCCCCAACTGCTCATCATTTGCTCAACCTGCACATCATCTCAGCCTGTGCACAATTCCCCACTGCCCCAGTTGTAAAAGGTAGAAACTCTTCTCCTAAGGCTTAGAACTTTTCTACAAAAGGCACATTTATTGTACTCATGGTTGGCTATGGGTTCCTTAGACAATGCAGTGTAATTTCTGTGTCTAACCAGCACTTTCGGCAAGTTGAGAAAGTGGGGTATTATTTCTGAAGACAAACGAAAACCATGTTTTCACATGAGTATTTGATCTATTCTGCTACAACATGCTCTACAGGTTAGGCAGTGGAAATGCAGGACAGGAAATGCTCCTCAGGTAATGCTTGGATGTCAGTTTTGCCACAAAACTAAAAGAAGATGCAGCAGATTAACAGCCTTGTGTAGAAAAGCCCTTATTTAGTGGTTGCAAGAGCTTTAAGATACAACATGCTGTGTTTATACCCTAACTTTGTAACCTAAGGGTGGTTCCAGATGAGGGCTTTATGGTGCCTTTGCCCTGCTTTATTCACAGTTATTTGTGTGTGTGTGTGTGTGTCCACACACACACATGATGTCTTCTTCTTCTTCTTCTTCTTCTTCTTCTTCTTCTTCTTCTTCTTCTTCTTCTTCTTCTTCTTCTTCTTCTTCTTCGTGGTGTAGTGGCTAAGGTGCTGGACTGGGAGTCGGGAGATCTGGGTTCTAGTACCTAGTCAGCCATGGAAACCCACTGGGTGACTTTGGGCCAGTCACATAGTCTCAGCCCAACCCACCTCACAGGGTTGTTGTGAGGATAACATGGAGAGGAGGAGGATTACGTATGCTGCCTTGGGTTCCTGGGAGGAAAACAGGTGGAATATATATGTAATAAATAAATAACTGTAATTATTTCTTCTTCTTCTTCTTCCCACCCCAACCTATGCTTTCTTATTGTTCCTTCAGTCTTTTCCCTTAATGCAGGAAGTCTGTTAAGGAGAAGAAGATGGGACAGCTGCACAAGGCGTTTTAATTGCTAACACTAGAAACTCATCATCTGGAAGTCTTCAGAGTGGATTACAAAAGTGGAATCATACCATGAGCAATTAAACTCCAAATCGAAATAAACTATCACCCACTCAACCACATGACAATCGAGGAAATGAAATAGCAACAGCAATAAGGAAGTGGAAGGAGGACAATGCCCAAGAAATGCTCTAGAACAGACTTCCAACCTGCTGCTGCCCCAGATGTTACGACTACAACCCCCAGCATTCCTGACCATTGCAGGGTATGGTAGGAGCTGAAGTCCAAAACATCGAGAGGACACCAAGTTGGCAAAGACTTCTCTAGAAAGTAAAACAGTTTTGATGGTGCCTAAAAGATGGAAGGATAGGTGACAAATGATTATTACTAGGGTGCCATCACAGAGAAGGCCAATTGCTATCTGCTCCACTTTTGTATACAGGACACCTGTGGTTGGGAGAACCTCAGATGATGATCTTAAAGGATGGGCAGGCTCACCTGGGAGAAAGCTTTTTTTTTTTTTAACTTTCAGTTAAATAAATCACATTAGTGGAAGTGCACGTTACTGATTGTCTAATGCAAAAAGTTTTGTTAGTAGATTTTGTTTATTACATTGTGGTATGGCTATGAATGTATACACACACATTCTCTCACACACATACACACAGGCAGAGCAGAGGTGTGCGTGTGTGACCTTCCCAAGCAGCAGTGCTATAGTCCTCAGAACTCTAATATATAATTCTTTTGTAAGTGTAGATCAAGCCTAAAGATTTGCTTGGTGCACCACATCACATGTAGTGAGAAGTTCTCCAGAACGGCCCCTCAGAGGTTCTCTTATTCTGGGGATTTACCAAAGTTTGAGCTTGTACATCTTCCAGAAGATAGATAGATAGAAACTTAAACTAGCTTTTGGTGACTGGATATAGCCTATAATAGTTAGCATAGTGTTACTGGCCCTAAACCATTAGCATTAGGTATGTCTTAAGTCCAGCGAAACAAACAGGGTGTGTTTTCACACCGTGTGAGTGTGTGTTAAAATATGACAGCTGATTCAGTTTTAGCTAGTAGCACATGACAAGAAAGGAAATTTGATTCCTCTGCAAACATAAAAAAATTCATTAACAGAAACATGTATTTGGCTAAGAACATCTTTGCAATATTACCAAGAGATTCAAAAGGGAGAAGAGGCCGAGAGGTTGAAAGAAGAGTTTTGATTGACATGTAGGATACCTCTCTCTCTCTCTCTCTTCTCTCTCTCTCTGTAATATTCCTCTAGTCAATTATTTTTTTAAAAGTAAATTAAACAGTGCTCACTATGGAAGGAACAGATGGGAACAGAGTGCCCTGTGACTTTAGTGAGCCTAAACAAAGATTTGCCTGATAGGCAACTGGGGGAATGCTGCAGATTCCAAGGGATCTCACTAATTGTATTGACATGGGGTGTCCCTATAGTGCCCTATAAGCAGTGGTCTTAGTGAACTTCAAGTACCAGGCCACAGGAAAAGGCTCTGTTTGGGGTATCAATAACATTTCAAGTAATTAACAAACTAGCTAAAAGTGGGCTAGATGGAACAACTATTAGGTGGATTCACAGTTGGCTACAGAATCGGATTCAAAGAGTACTTATGAATGGAACCTTCTCAAACTGGGGAAGGCAACGAGTGGGGTAGCCCAGGGCTCAGTCCTGGGCCCAGTGCTCTTCAACATTTTTATTAATGATTTGGATGAGGAGGTGCAGGGAACGCTTATCAAATTTGCAGATGACACAAAATTGGGTGGGATAGCTAATACCCTGGAACACAGAAACAAACTTCAAAGGGATCTTGATAGGCTGGAGTGCAGGGCTGAAAACAACAGGATGAAATTTAATAGGGATAAATGCCAAGTTCTACATTTAGGAAATAGAAACCAAATGCACAGTTACAAGATGGGGGATACTTGGCTCAGCAATACTACAAATGAGAAAAATCTTGGAATTATTGTAGATCGCAAGCTGAATATGAGCCAACAGTGCGATATGGCTGCAAGAAAGGCAAATGCTATTTTGTGCTGCATTAATAGAAGTATAGCTTCCAAATCACTTGAGGTACTGGTTCATCTCTATTTGGCCCTGGTTAGGCCTCATCTAGAGTATTGTGTCCAGTTCTGGGCTCCACAATACAAGAAGGATGCAGACAAGCTGGAGCGTGTTCAGAGGAGGGCAACCAGGATGATCGGGGGTCTGGAAACAAAGCCCTATGAAAAGAGACTGAAAGAACTGGGCATGTTTAGCCTGGAGAAGAGAAGATTGAGGGGAGACATGAGAGCACTCTTCAAATACTTAAAAGGTTGTCACACAGAGGAGGGCCAGGATCTCTTCTCGATCCTCCCAGAGTGCAGGACATGGAATAATGGGCTCAAGTTAAAGGAAGCCAGATTCCAACTCGACATCAGGAAAAACTTCCTGACTGTTAGAGCAGTATGACAATGGAACCAGTTACCTAGGGAGGTTGTGGGCTCTCCCACACTAGAGGCCTTCAAGAGGCAGCTGGACAAGCATCTGTCAGGGATGCTTTAGGGTGGATTCCTGCATTGAGCAGGGGGTTGGACTCGATGTTCTTGTAGGCCCCTTCCAACTCTACTATTCTATGATTCTGTGATAAATTGGGCATTATTAATACATAAAACATTATACAGCATATTGTTATACAACACAATCATTTTACACAATTAATCATTTTTGCTACTCAACAATAGCACTCAGCATAACACAACATCCAAGAATGAGTTAAGTAAGTTTAGTATCAAATACTAACCACAAATTAGAGCAGTGGGATCACTATTAATTAGTATAGGAAACCTGGTGCCCTCTAGATGTTTTGGACTATGACTCCAAGAAGCCCCAGCCAGCTTGGCTAGTTGTCAGAGGTTATGGGAATTGTAGTCCAAATCATATGAAGGGCACCCGATTGCCTAACCTCAGCTACGATGATATGTTATGATACAATATGGCTTGGAGCCCAAACATGGATAGGCATTCCAACAGTAGAGGCCGATGGCTCCAATTCTGGTGGGGCTGTGAAGCCATTCTGGATTTTAGTCAGAACCAGACAGGATTCTAAAGGAGCTCTCCAGCGTGCTGAATCTGCTCTGAGGATTAGATTCAGCACCTTGGATAGCCCCTTTAGGTGTCTAGGAATTCTTCTATAAAATGAAAAGTTGGCTTAAAAATGTTTTAAGAATGAATTAAAGTGAATTGTTTATGAATAAACTGTTTAATTCATTACAGTTCAGTGCTACCCAATCTATTCAGAAGAAAGTATCGTTGTGTTTTTCACCCTGTTTGCTCCCAATAAGTGTGAATAGGATTACAGCCTTACAGTGCAATCAAATACATGTCTATTCAGAAGTAAGTCCCACTGAATTTACTAGGGCTTACTCTCAGGGAAGTGAGATTAGAATTGGTGTGTTAGTTAAGGACACAATCCTATGCATGTCTAGACAGAAAAAAGTGCTATGACTCTCAGCATGCCCCAGCCAGCAAGGCAGGCTGGGGAATTCTGGGACATATACAAGTTTTTTTTTTCTAAACATGCACAGGATTGTGCCCTAAATAAATAGGCCCCTGGGTGGAACCAGGGAAAAGCAGAAAGGCTTTTCAATATGGTCTTGTGGTATCCTTCAGTTGTACAATCAATACTGACATAATATGATGACTGCTAAGGTTCTGTTAACCCTAATCTATTCGTCAGGCTATTTTCTAAATACACTTAACATTAAGTGATGGCAGCAATTGTGTCTTAGCTAGCACCGATGTGTCATGGGTAGAGTTACCACCAAACTTTTACTTAATACAATATTTTGGAGTGCTGTTCTTCAGGTAAAACATCTGAAGTTTTTCAGGGGAAGTCCGGAATATTTTGATAAGATGAGAAGAAATGCCTTGATCCTGAGGTCATCACTTGATTTTATTTGAAGAGAAGTGAGAAGCCATGGAGGCCGGTGGCTCCAATTTTGGTGGGGCTATGAACCCATTCTGGGTTTCAGTCAGAACCAGCCAGAACTCGAGAGGATCACCCATTTGGGGGATAGGTTTCAGCACCTTGCATAGCTGTTTTAGAGTTCTGGATGGTTCTTATTATTTTTGCTAGGGAGGAGTCATTTCATGAAACGATTGCTCCCAAAATTACGTGGCCAGTTTAATGAATGGCTAGTCATATCCCTATTTCTCACCAGTCCTAATCCCTACATATCCTTTCCTCCGGTAGTTGTATGACAAGCAAATCTAGTTTTCCCAGTGTGCACTCTTCCAGAAAGCTGGCATTTCGTACCCTTCTTTATTGAACTACAGAATTCCATTGTGTGTGTAGCACTGTCGATCTCAGGGATGGCTGAAGAGCAGGCTTTGGAGACTGAACGCCTCCCCCTCCCAAAGGCCCCACGAGTTCTGCTCAGAGTTTATTACCTGTCACAACACCTGATCTTCAAATCATCTCTAGTACCTCTGGTGTAACTCTTACTTCCCATGTTCAAAGAACTCCTTGAATATGCACCCTTGATCTTGCCAATTTTTTTTTTTCATAAGCAGTTCCAATTCAGCTCAGTTTAATAACACTTCACATGTATATGGGCATATTTCCTCTTCAAAGCGTCTCTGTATAAACACTGATTAATGTTCACAACACACCATTTTCAGGAAGTGGGACCTGTTGGCTGAGTGATAAGAACACTTAACGACACCGCCAAAGGATGGAGAGGGACAGAGCTGGTGGATACTTGAGCCTTTCACATCATGCCTTTGCAGGTCTACCAGTAGCCCACCACAGGTAACAGGAAGGAGTTGCCTGCCTACAGATGTTACAGGTCAACATCTAAGGACAGCAGCAAGACTCATATCATGTCAGTATAATCCCATTGGTAATTCCCAATGCTTTTCTGCTCTCTTTATCAAAGGGTTTATTCAGCTGTTATCCGGATTCAAAACTGCATCTCCTTCAAAAACGGCAGGTGTGGGGTGACTCAGTCCTGTAGGCCGAATCTGAATGTGGCCTCTGACACCTTCTCCAAAAATTGAATTTGGCCCTTGGGCTGGAAGGGATTCTCCAGCCCTGTCAAATGCCAGATGATGGGGAGCTGCACCTCTAAACATGATTAATGACTCATTAATTCATTAATTTGTTTTATTTATAACCTGCATCTTCCACCCAAAAGGATACTCAGAACAGTTTACAGACCAAAGTCATTGAATAAAATAGACCAATATTAAACTAACTCAAACTATAATCCAGAAGCATCAACATAAACTGGATGCTTCTTCCTCTGCGGATTTGTTTCCACCCTGCCAATTCCATTGTGAAAGTGGCCCTCCACCCCCGGCCACTTCGGCAATGGCAATTTAGAAGTTCTGGGGCAAACCTAAAATGAGCAGAAATGCTGGTTTCTGGAAGAAGACAGGTTGACCTCCTGCCTCCTTCCATAAATGAGAATTCCTGCTTGTTTTGCGGCTCCTCCTAGGATCTGCTAAATCTCCCTTGTGTAAGCAGTGAGTCCTGCTTGCACTACGGAATTGGCGGGAGCCACCACTTGGAGAAGGAAATTGGCTGAGTAGAAAGAAATTGGCGTGGGCGTAAGTGCTGTGCTGGATTCTGCCCAAAGCCCAAAACACCAGCAGAGAGCATCAAGAAGCGGGGCCATAAAATGCATATATGTCAACAGGGTTTTTAAACTTCCTGTCTGAATGAGTGGGATGGCTGAAGTTGTAAATTAGATTAATTTTCAAGCAAAAGGGTTCAGAACCCAGACGTAAGTAGTTAGGTATGAATCTGTCAATTTGGGTTCTCTCCATTTCTAATATTTATTTATTTATTTATTTATTTATTTATTATCCTTGCATTTTTATCCCACCTTTTTTTCCTCCAAAGAACCCAAGGCAGCATACATAATCCTCCTCCTCTCCATTTTATCCTCACAACAACAACCCTGTGATGTAGGTTGGGCTATGGAAACCCCAGTGGGTTACCATAGCTGAGTGGGGACTAGAACTCAGATCTCCCGTCTCCCAGTCCAACACTTTAGACACTACA
The DNA here is from genome assembly GCF_023053635.1 of Elgaria multicarinata webbii. Classification (NCBI taxonomy): domain Eukaryota; kingdom Metazoa; phylum Chordata; class Lepidosauria; order Squamata; family Anguidae; genus Elgaria; species Elgaria multicarinata. The sequence goes on along the minus strand of NC_086186.1, from coordinate 24,787,457 downwards.
CCACACTGGCTCTTAAGTTCAGCTTATCTTGAACTTTGAAATTTTTTTCTTTAAAAGGTTTGCATGAAAAATTGTATTTATTTTTTGTGCACAACTTCTATGTCCCATATACACAATTTTTCTTTTTCTTTTTGCTATCCATTTCCCTAATATAATGCATTTTAATATTATGTTCATGAATATACACATCTTTTTTTGAGCATTTTTTCATTGGAGAATTCTTTCAAAATTCTGAAGAATTGAATTTCGAAGAATAATGGAGTTTCAGTTCAGATATTGATTCAAAAGTGAAAACGTATGTAAGTTTGTGTCACAGTGCTAATCCCCCCCCCCAAATTCTCCCTCTTCTCCCTCGTCCTTTGACATCTGAAGTGGGAGAAGCCATGCACATTTTGAACTGGTGTCTGGATACAGCTATGGCTTGGATGAAGGCCAATAAACTGAGCTGAATCCTGATAAGACAGTGATCCTGTGGGTTGGTGATTCCAACTGTTGTGTAGATTAGGATCAGTGTTGAGTTGATTATTAGTCCACACGCTGAGATGACTCACTCAACCCCTGCCCTCTCTCCTTCTCTCTGTCCTCCCACTACTATACAATCAGCCATTGCTGCCAAAAAACTATCCTGCCCGCTGGACTAGAGCGGCAGCTGCCACATTGAGCACTCTTGCCTTGCAACTCAGTGGTCGAGGAAAATAACCAATGGTGGCCAATGAAATAACCAACAGTGGCCGCCACTCAACACGATAACCAATGGTAGTTCAAATAACCAACTCTGCACAGTGTTGGTTCTTTGTGTGGGTTTTCGGCGAAATAAATAGGGGTGTGCTCCGCTCCATTATGAATCCCCAGATCTGAAGTGGAGCGGGCCAATCTGGACCTCTGAAGCCCAGTTCCGGAGCAGATCAGGGGAGGTCCAGATCAACTTAAACCAGTTTGGGCCTGATCTGGAAGGTCCAGATTGGGATCTGAAGTGGTTCGGGTAGGGGGTGAACAGCCCTACAAATAACCATTGGTTTAAAAAACATCCCTCCACACAACACGGTAACCCATGGTGGGTTAAATAACCAACCATAAACTATTTAAACCACTGTTGGTGTTGTCTGAACCCAGTCAAGCTGCTTTCAAAAATCCTGACTATATCCAGGTCTATTCAGCCATGATATCCAGAGTGCTTTTTACAGGGGTAATATTATACAGGTCTCTGTATTCCCCTCCCTGCTCCCGTGTTCTCCAACATGGTATGTATGTTTATTCCGGAAAGCTGTTTTCAGGCTTTTGTTCTAGCCAACTAGGATAGGGTGAACTTTTTTTCTTTTCCTTTTTTTGGAGACATCCCAAGAGGTCTAGGCTTCGGCCAGCAGGCTCAGCGATTGGAGAGCTCCCTGCCCAATGCGAGCCCAGCAACCCAGCCCGGCCGCTTGAACAATGTAAGTCTGTTGGACATTTCGTCTGGGCTGTCACGTTCAATTTGCACATGACCTCGTGGCCAAAAATCAGGAGAGAAGTGGTAGAATGCAGGACTGAAAGCTTATATTATTGCTTTGACAGCTTCAGTCATCTAGAAGTAATGCAAAATGCAATTTATATTTATACTCTCTGACCTTCTGCACAGACAGGGAAACTATCTAACGATGGGCCAAAGTCGAAAGGAATGAAACAGATCTCAATAAAGCTGGAATTTGTCTTCTTCTGTTCCCCCCACTCCACCCCACCCTTTGCTTTTCAACAATTCAATAACAGTCAAAAGACAAATGAAACATGAAGAGAGTCTTGGTTAGATAGTGACACAATTATTTTATAGTGAGTAGGTCCGTGCTTTGAGCTTTAGCAAAGGTTGCTCTCTGTGTTTTCCCCTCTGCTCCCCGTACCCTGAGATAATCTTTTGGTTCCCACTAGTCCAAAAGGTGTTCTCCTTAAGGACATAAGAATATTGCCTCTGTGGAATGGACCCAGGGCTCAGGTAGTCCAGAATTGCCGGCAGTAGCCAGCTGGATGCCTCACGAGGCTAACAAAAAGAGCAAGATATAATAGCCAGATTATGCCATTTGCCCCAAGCATTCTGCAATCAAGGATACGTGGCCTCTTATAAATGGAGGCACCATTGTGATTTGTCATGGCTGATACCTGGTGTCAAGTGGAATCTGCAATGAACTGTTGCAGTGTATCCTTGCCTCCTAACAGCAGTGCCTCAGTTCAGACTTTTGGCTAGACCAAAAGGAGGCTACCCCAGCATCTGCTGCCTGATGTGTTCACATAACTCTATCTAATGGTAGGGCTGGCTCTGTTTTAGGCTGAAATGCATTTAAAGTCCCAACTAATTTGGACCCAATAGTGACTCTTTAATGGTGCTCAGAAAGGCCTAGTTCTCATTATCATGGTAATCCTGTATCTGGGCTGTACCCCATCAGGGGAGGGCTCACTTGGTTGAATGCACATCCATCCCCCTCTTTTTAAATCCCTTCACAAAGAAAACCAGTTTGCCAGGATCGCCTAGACCAAAACCCTTCTCCCTGACATACTAGTTCTCCATGTGCAAGGACTTTTTTTGGTATGGAAAAGCATTATTCAATCCTGTGAGGCCCCATTAAAAAAAAAAAAAAACCCAAGCCTAAGAGGAATGAAACTGGGCCTAGATGACACCACAGAGCTTCAGTTGGAAGAGGAAGAGGTATTCAGTAGGGCTGTGCTCTGCTCCATTTCATGTTGTAGAAGCGGGAGTGGAGCGACCCGATCAAGGCAAAGTGGTTCACTAAATTGCGGAGCGCCTCACGTCGATGCGGAGCTCCGATCGCCATTGTGGACTTTTTTTTTTTACTTAGGATTGTATTGGGTGAAGAAACGCCTATAACTTATTTGTTTTTAAAGCTAGATCCCTGAAAATTACTGTGCTTAGAGATTGATAATTGGGGGTTATTTGTATAGATTTTCAAAAATCTACATTCTGCGGTTTGCTTGCAATGATTTTTTATTGGATAGGTAAAAATTAGAGGGGGAAGCTTTTTTCATTGTTGATAGACAGCTTCATCTCCTAATTGTGATGATAAGTGATCACCCCATGAAGCATCCTCCAATCCCAATGTTGGGGGTAGGGGACTAAGCCAGAGGCATACAGAGACACTTTTCTCCCTCTGTCCATTTTTGAAGTGGTTAACCTGAGAGGAAGATTCTGATTTAGGTTTATATTTAAATTCCCCCCCCCCAAATCAGGGGATGATCCAATTTCCTTCAAAGTGGCCATGCCTAAGGTACTATGTGGAAGCTATCATGATGCCCAGTTACATGTGTGTAGCTGACCAAATAACAGAGATCACTGCATTTCTGTAAATGGGGGGGAAATCTTTTAAATATTCCCCCAAAATCATGGCACGATCTGATTTCCTTCAATATTGGCATGAATAAGGATCTACTCAAAAGCTATCATGGTGCCCAGTTACATATCTGTATCTTGAGAAATGGTGGAGATGAATGCAGTTTTGTAAATTTTGTAAATTTTTGTGAACTGCTCATAGAACTATGGCTATTGGGCAGTATGGAAAAGGAAAGGAACCTCTCGTGCAAGCACTGATTTATTACTGACTCTTGGAGGGATGCCAGCTGGAAGCCAGCAGAAGGCAATATTCCTTTAGGTACACTGGGGCAGGTCACTACGACTTTTTCTAGTTTCCTTCCACTTTCTTTGTGGAAAAAGAAAATTCCCGTCACTGCATGGTGCTTTGGTAATATCTGAAAAGTGAAATCAAATGGGACAGGGGAATAACTCTCATCATGGCTAGCATCAATGCTGCCAGCCCCCAAGGAGATGAGGACTTGTATCTTCCCACATTATCCACCTATTCCATGCAAGTATGTCATTGAAAGATTACGGAGCATTGTGGGAATTAACTACAGCGAAACAGCAACTGTGTTACACTGGTAATGTGTGAATCAGGTTGCAGTATGTCTCTGAAATCTATCTGAGCAGGGATGACATGAGCACCTGGCATCCTGCCCATAGGGTGCCCAGTTGTGAATCACCCCCCCCCCCCAAAAGAGGACATGGATCATCAAAAAGGATATTATCTCGTTCATATGCTTTTCCTGGTTTTAAATTTCGTAAATTTGTTTTTACTGTTTTAACCTTTGTAAACTGCCCAGACAGCTTCAGCTATGGTGTGTTATATAAAAGTAATAAATAAATAAATAAATAAAGGGACAAAAGAAGATACCCTAAAGTTGACATATGCTAACTGATATGCACACATGCTTAGAAATATTTAAACTAGAGAAACAATGCATCTTACCATAGTGTGAAGATGGTGAGTGGGTGACCTGAGCATCATTCTGTTGTACAGGTGTTGCTGATGGGCAAATTCAAGGCCTCTGCTCTCCCTTCTTATAGCCATGATCTCCAAAGTGGACTTAAACCAGACAGTCCTTCCGATAAAGGATGCTTTCAAAATAGAAGATATTCCTCTGGCAGCTCTTCAATTAGAGGACTGTCTTGTATAAAAGAGGAGACATGGCCACCTTACCTGGCCACCACCCTACCAGTGCTGGTCAGCATTGTTATGGGGCATGGTTGAAAATTATTTATTTATTTATTTATTTATTTATTTATTTATTTATATAACACCATCAGTGTACATGGTGCTGAACAGAGTAAAACAATAAAATAGCAAAACGCTGCCGCATAGGCTTACATTCTAATAGAATCATAATAAAACAATAAGAAGGGGAAGAGAATGCACCAAACAGGCACAAGGTAGAGTAAAACTAACAGTATAAAAGTAAGATCAAAATCAAGTTTTAAAAGCTTTAGAAAAAAGAAAAGTCTTAACTGAGCTTTAAAAACTGTGATTGAACTTGTAGTTCGCAAATGTTCTGAAAGAGCATTCCAGGCGTAAGGGGCAGCGGAAGAAAATGGACGAAGCCGAGCAAGGGAAGTAGAGACCCTTGGGCAGGCGAGAAACATGGCATCAGAGGAGCGAAGAGCACGAGCGGGGCAATAGTGTGAGATGAGAGAGGAAAGATAGGAAGGAGCTAGACTGTGAAAAGTTTTGTAGGTCAACAAGAGAAGTTTATATTGGGCTCTGAGGTGAATTGGAAGCCAATGAAGAGATTTCAGAAGTGGAGTAACATGGTCAGAGCGGTTAGCCAAGAAGATGATCTTAGCAGCAGAGTGGTGAACAGAAAGCAACGAACTAATGTGAGAAGAAGGAAGGCCAGTCAGAAGAAGGTTACAGTAGTCCCACCGAGAAATAACCAATGCATGAACAAGAGTCTTGGCAGAAGAGGCAGACAAAAATGATCGAATCCTGGCAATATTATATAGGAAAAAACAACAGGATTTAGCTACTGCTTCAATATGAGGAATAAAGGAGAGCGAGGAATCAAATTAAGTTATTGGGCCTCACTGGGCTCACCTTTTAAATTTCCCATGATGCCCCAGGATAATACGACAACATGCTGATGGTGAGTCATCAAAATGGTGGTTGGTTTGTTGTTGCCTGAAAAAAAAAATACAATGTTGTTCCTTCCTGCCCCCACTGGCAGTAAAGCTGATGTAGGAGGGATCCCATGGGAAGGGCTGTTTTGGAAGCAGAGGTGGGGGTTACATTTATTTATTTACTTATTAATATTGGTTACATTTATACCACATCTTTGCTCCAAGGAGCCCAAGGTGCTCCTTCTCTCCATTTTATCCTCACAACAACAACCATGCGAGGTAGGTTAGGCTGAGAATCAGTGACTTACCCAAAGTCATCCAGTGAACTTTGTGGCTGAGTGGGAATTGGAACCTGAGTCTCCTGAGTTTCAATCTAACACCCAAACCTGTACACCACACATAGCCAACTGTGGGCCTGTTCAGACAACACACTAAACCATGATTAGGACACATTAAGCCATGGTTAGGCCACTAACCTTTTTGCAGCAAATGGTTAGTGAGTGTGTTTAAACCATGGGTAAGGAGCCACCATGGTTAGGAATGGTTCACACAACACACTATGCCCCATAATGTTTAGCTTAAAATGCTTAACCACCATAGCTTAGCGTGTCTTATGAACAGGGCTATTATATTTGGAGTCGAATCTCATTGTGTGGCCAAACCCTGACATAATGACAAAGGGGAGAGAAGACCAGTTCATTAAACCTCCTGGCTCATCATCACTAATGACTGGAGAAGGCTGGAGAAGAGGATGTGTTTGATCTTGAACAACTGTTCCATCCCATTTAATTTGTTTGTTTGTTTTAAACAAGAAAAAGTCATAGTGACCTGCCCCAGTGCACCTAAAGGAATATTGCCTTCTGCAAGTATTCCTGTTTGCCCTAGATCAGTAGTCTTCAACTGGTTGGTTGCGATCCAAAAGTGAGTCACAAGACCAGTCAAGATGGGTCATGGCTAGGGTGACCATATGAAAAGGAGGACAGGGCTCCTGTATCTTTAACAGTTGTATTGAAAAAGAAATTTCAGCAAGTGTCATTTGTATATATGGGGAAGCTGGGGAAATTTCCTCTTTATCACAAAAGTTAAAGCTGCAGGTGCCCTGCCCTCTTTTAAATCTGGTCACTCTAGTATAGCTCCTGCAGCTTTAACTGTTGTGATGAAGAGGGAATTTCACCAGGTTCTCCATATATACAAATGACACCTGCTGAAATTCCCTTTTCTATGCCACTGTTAAAGATACAGGAGCCCTGTCCTCCTTCCCATATGGTCACCCTAGTCATGGCAAATCTGTTGCTGCCATGTTGAGCAATTGTGAAATTGTGAAAGTGGGTCCCATGTTGCAGGCTGGGAGTTTGAGGTGGGTCTTGAGTCTGGACTAGTTGAAGACCACTGCCCTAGATCACCAGGGAGTCCATGTTTTAGGTATCAAAACCCCATCTGAGGTTAAACATCTGAGTACAAGGAACAGAGCCTTCTCCATAGTGGCACCACTTCTGTAGATTTTGTCTGATTCAGGAAGAAACAGGCCAGGGCAGATTGCTGATGACTTTCTGGCATTCGGATGAAACCTTTTTGATTGGCTATGCTGTTAGATAGTTGTAAAACAGTTAGTTCATTTTAGTATTGGCATGTGGATGTGGACTACTGTTGCTTTGAATTCAGTTCACTGTTCAACTTTCACCTTCTGTAAGCTGACTTGGGAACCTGTATTTTGAGCTAAGATAATATTTATTTATTTATTTATTTATTTATTTATTTATTTTTTACATTTCTATACCGCCCAATAGCCGGAGCTCTCTGGGCGGTTCACAAAAATTAAAACCATTCATAGTATAAAACAACAGTATAAAACCATACTATAAAATACAATATAAAAGCTCAACCAGATAAAAACAGCAGCAATGCAAAATTACAAATTTAAAACACCATGTTAAAGTGTATTTATAGATTGTTAAAATGTTGGGAGAATAAAAAGGTCTTCACCTGGCGTCTGAAAGCATATAACGTAGGTGCCAAGCGAACCTCCTTAGGGAGCTCATTCCACAGCCGGGGTGCCACAGCAGAGAAGGCCCTCCTCCTGGTAGCCACCTGCCTCACCTCCTTTGGCAGGGGCTCGCGGAGAAGGACCCCTGAGGATGACCTTAGGGTCTGGGCAGGTACATATGGGAGGAGGCGTTCCTTCAGATAGCCTGGCCCCAAGCTGTTTAGGGCTTTAAATGTTAATACCAGCACTTTGAATCGAGCCCGGACCTGGACTGGCAGCCAATGAAGCCAATATATGCCTGCCATTATATACATGATATTATGGCAGTATTAAGTAGTAGGATAATATTACATAATTGAATTGAATGATACTACTGTAAAATAAAACATTAGGTAGGAGGACAAAGGAATGTTCATTCTCCAGAATTGCCACTAAGCAGGGAAATTCCTAAAGAACAAGTGGAACTCTTTGCAGAAAGAGGCAGGCAATACTGGATCCCTGTCTGAGTAAGCCAGCAGTACAATCCTGTGTAGTTTACTCAGAAGTAAGTCCTCTTGAGTACAACAAGACTTATTCCCAACTAGCAGTAGGATTCCAGCCTAACCATGCAATGTGATATGTGCCTCATGACAGGTAAACCACATTATGTTAAGTGTGGCTTGTTCCCAGCTAAACGTAGCTTAAAATGAAATTATTGATAATGATGATGATGATGATGATGATGATGACGATGATGATGATCTCCCCATATAATTGCTGGGGAGTATACAAAAATAGAAATACTATAGGGCCTTCCCTTGGGTTTATGTCTAAAGATAAAAACATAACACATTAAAGAGGAAAAGGGAAAGAAAATCAGTTGGGGAAAGCCAGAGTGAATACCCATCAAAGACATGTTGATGGAAGGGTTTCTTTCTCCCACTATCCCATGCAGAGTGGCTGTTTAATAATGAATAATAATAATAATAATAATAATAATAATAATAATAATAAAATATATTATCCTCCTCCTCTTTCTCTTGCTCTTCCAAACTGCCCTTATGTGTGTGTGTGTGTGTGTGTGTGTGTGTGTGTGTGTGTGATGCTCCAAAGCGAAGCAGTTAATAGCTATTTCTTCCCCAGTTATTAATCCGCCACTCTGCCCCCTAGCTGCCCTTATAATCCCTGAGCATGTGCTAGTGACATCACCCGGCCATCAGCTCCAAGTTCCTGTCCCCTGTAACTGTCATTAAGTGCTGCGAGCAAATGAAAAATGACTGGGCGACTCAGCGGCTCCCACCACTGACCTTGAGTATTATTAGAATGACCTCCCTTTGGTTTGACCATAGGAGGAGGAGGAGGAGGGGGAAGAGGCCTTCCTTGATATCATCACATACACTGGGCTGAATCGGAGCTGTTTGAGAGGGATGGAGGTGGCAGGCGGTTGGGGGGGGGAGAGAGTTGGGAGTGCAGAGTAAATGTTATGCAAAGCTACATGGGCCCTAATAAATACTTAATCAGGAGGGGAGTCTACCCTTTCGGATGATGGGAAATAATATTGGGGTGGTGCGCGGGGAAGCCTGAAATTCCACCCTGTGGCTCTTATTTGCAACTGAACCTTGCACTTTACCTAGGAGGAGAAGGCAAGGGGTGGGATGGAGTGTGGGAGAATCATGATAGGAATGGTGGTTTCATTGAAACAGCAGCGCCAAAATGAGAACCTTTAAAGCTCAATTAGTCTGCCTAGCCTTCAAGAAATCTGTACCCCAAGGAGTTTCTGTTGCAGAATTGGGATTTAATGCACGAACAGTGGGACATGCACATCGTTTAGACGCAGCAAGGATGCCACTTTGTGCCAGTTCAGGTTGTAGTTGTCTTCGTTTGTATGCGCTGGCCCAGGCACGGATCTCTGGATTTTAACCTCACATCACAAATGTTTGTAAGGTTTTGTGTGTGTTTTTGGTAGGGCTGTGCACGGACCCCCCAATCCACTTTGTGGCCCAATCTGGAAAATCCGGATCGGGCCTGACCCTCTTCGCGCTGCTCCGCCTGTCTCCCGCTCCACGGAGCGGAGCGAGATCCGGCTTCGCCGCCATCTCCACATGGACAGCGGCAGCGGTGCAAGATAAGCCACTCCCCCACCCCCTTACCTGTGTCTGTCATCACGGGCTTCAATTGAGGCCCTGGTTTGAAGCTAGAAGAGGCCTCGGCATTCACTTCCAGCTTCAACTGGGGCCTCAATTGAAGCCCACGATGGACGTAGGTAAGCGTCCCTCCGCCCTGCTCCCTTGCCTGGCATCGCCGCTGCCACCGCTGCATGAATGGCGGTGCCAGGTAGGCCAGCCCCCCTCACCCTTACCTACATCCATCACGGGCTTCAATTGAGGCCCCAGTTGAAGCCGGAAGAGGCCTCGGCCGAAGAGAAGTGGAGCCTTCTTTGTGGTGGCCCCACACCTCTGGAAAAAGTGCCATCAGGGGTTCGCCATGCTGTAACTTTGCAAGCTTTTAAGAGAACTTTGAAATATTATTTCACTCTGGCTTCCACCTATTATGACTGCTATTTTTATTGTTGGCTTTGTTGTTGATTTTACTGGTATCTTTATTGTTGTTTTTATTGTGCCTTTATCATTCTTAATATCATGCAAGTCTTACGTGTTGGGTATAGCTAAGAACCACATTGGGAGGGCTTCTGCCCTAAAAGGCAGCAAATAAATGTTTTAAATAAATGAATAAATAAATAAATATCATATGTGGTAGTCTTGTAAAAGAGCAAAAGCATATTGGGTTAAAATACATGTATTAATGCAATTTAAAAAAAAGATAAACCTAGAAATGAAACCAGAATTGTTTTTGCTTGGACTTGGGGATGATCAATTTAAAGAAAAAAGATTGTTATTCCAACAGATGGTGACAACGGCAAGACTACTATATGCACAAAACTGGGGAAAAAAACACAAGTACCAACAATGGAAGAATGGCTCCTCAAGGTGATGGAATTGCTGGAGATGGTGAAATTAATGGCACTAGTACATGAAAGAACAATAACCTCATATGTATTGGACTTGAAATCTTTTATCGAGTATATACAAGAACAGCAAAAGGATGATTTATTTGTTTGAGGGTTTTATATATTATTATTATTATTATTATTATTATTATTATTATTATTATTTATCATATTTATACCCCGCTCCTCAGCCAAAAAAGGCTCTCAGAGCGGCTTACACTTAGCAAAAAAGACAGTCCCTGTCCTCAGGCTTACAGTCTCATAAAGACATGACACACAAGGAACAGGAGTTCAGGGGGGGTTGGAAGTATAGATAATCCACTCCTGAGGACTCAATGGGAAATTTGGAGTAAATTTAAAGGGAAGCTGCTTCCGAGCAACTCTCCCTTAGCACCGATAATAATGTTAAAGAATTTCCCAGAGGATCTAAAGGGCAGATTATGTAAAATATTAAAAGAGAAAAATAAAATAAAATTAAAGGATTGGGTAAGAGATATTAAAACAAGAGAGGATATGGAAAATTTGTTAAAGGAGAAGAAGCTATCTTGGCTAGAATATGGTCAATTAGAACAATGGAATAAAAAGTGGATTAAAGATAATAGAATGTGCAGAAAGATGACGAGGTTTGAAGAATTAGTAGTAAGTAAGGAGAAAGGAAAAGGAGGTAGTATAGTTTCAAAAGGATTAATGAGTGAAATATATAAAATATTGTTAGAGAAGGAGTTTAGAGAGAATACAGAGAAAATGATTTGGGAATCAGATTTGAAGATACAAATAGGGCGACAGAGCTGGGAGGGACTATGGAAACAAAGAGTGTTGAGAAGTTTATCAGTAAGAATAAAGGAGAATTATTTTAAAATTTTATGGAGGTGGTACCTAACCCCGGTTAGATTGAATAAGATAAGTGATCAACATTCAGCAAATTGTTGGAGAGGATGTGGGGAAAAAGGAACGTATTTACATATGTGGTGGCAATGCAAATATGTACAAAGATTATGGAAGATGGTGTTCTCAGAAATTGAAGAAATAGTGGGAATGAAAATAGAACAAACACCAAAAATAGCATTGCTGTCACTATTTGAAGATATAAAGTGTGGAAAAGGAACTATAGAGCTGATATCGAGTTTGTTGGTTGCAGCACGATTGATGATAGCTAGGAACTGGAAGATCCAAGGGGAATATTCTATTGAGGAATGGTATAAAGTAGTATGGGACATAGCCATTAATGATAAACTGACATGCAATATTAAGTGGAGAAAAGGCGTAACTAAAATAAATGAGTTCGAAGGAATTTGGAAACAGTTCCTAGTGTTCGTGTTTACTAAGGGAAGTGGGAAACCACCAGCAGAAGAAATGATTAGATTTTGGACTCAAGAATGATCCCGAGGTGGGGGGTGCACTTTTATGTTAAGAATGAAGATGTTGTAGTGTGATAAGGCATATGTAATAGTTTTTGATATTTGTACTCAACAATTATTCAATATGTATGCAGTAGATATTTGATGTATTTTTTTTTCTTATTGTGTTTGTTTCAGTTATATTTTGGAAATGTTTATCTATGTTTATATAGTGTTGAAAATGAATAAAAATTATTATAAAAAAAAAGGAGTTCAGGAGGGGGGGAGGAGAGAGAGAGAGTGCAACAGGAGCAAACCATGATGTTTCTTCTGCCTGCTCCTGTCCCCTTGCTCTTTCTTCTTCCCCACAGGGCCAAGATGACAGTTTGCCCTGTGGGGGTGGGGGAAGAGTCCAACAGGAGCAGGCCATGATGTTTCTTCTGCCTGCTCCTGTCCTCTTGCTCTTTCTTCTTCCCCACAGGGCCAAGATGACAGTTTGCCCTGTGGGGGTGGGGGAAGAGTCCAACAGGAGCAGGCCATGATGTTTCTTCTGCCTGCTCCTGTCCCCTCGGTCCTTCTTCTTCCCCACAGGGCCAAGATGACAGTTTGCCCTGTGGGGGTGGGGGAAGAGTCCAACAGGAGCAGGCCATGATGTTTCTTCTGCCTGCTCCTGTCCCCTTGCTCTTTCTTATATAACTTCTACTTTTGCCTTTGATACATACACACACACGCACACGCACACACACACACACACACACACACACACACACACACACTAGTTTGTTGTTATGAAATTTGTACCTGGCAATCTAGAAACAACGGATGTTTGCCATCTGACATGAAGATTGCTTTAAATGAAATATAGCCTTATGTATTGTGTTTATTTTAGTAGATGTATGCATGGTGTAGTAGTTTGTATAGTTTGCAGTGTGTGTGATTTTGTACCTTTCTTTACGTGTCTGTTTTTTGTGGAAAATAAATAAAAATATTAATTAAAAAATAATAAAGATAAATAAATACATAAATAATAAACATGTGGCTGAAATTCAGTGGCAAGCTGATTGCTTTGCCACTGCTGCAGCAAATTTACGGACAGTGTCAAAGTGTAATATTCCTCACTCCCAGTCCAAAATTCAACGCCTGCTCCCACACAGAACTCTCAGCTAGAGCTCTAATAAATACTTGGGGTTGTATCCAGATTTAGTCATGTGGAAGAGTAGACCCATTGAAATCAATCAGACTTAAATCACGAAAGCCTTACGTAAGTCCCACTGAGTTCAATGGGTCTAGAAACAAAGCCCTATGAGGAACGGTTGAAAGAGCTGGTTACGTTTAGCTTGGGAAGACACGATAGTGATCTTCAAACACCTGAATGCCCATCAAGCAGAATATGAATCAGACCTGTTCTGCATTGCTCCAGAGGGTAGTACTTCAAGGAATGGGTGGAAATGGCAGGGAAACAGATTTTAGCTAACAGTTAGGAGAATCTCCAAAGAGGAAGAGCTGTTCAACAGTGGAACATGCTGCGTTAGGAAGAGGCAGGTTCTCTTTAACTGGAAGCAATTAAGCAGAGATCGGATGGCCATTTCTCAGGGATGCTGTAGTTGCTGTGTTGAAAGATGCTCTTTCAGCTCTATAATTCTAAGAAATATCCCTCTGTTGCCAATAAATCTAGGATCAGCAGGACCCCTCTGAGAACCAGGGACCCACAAGTCAGGACACAGTGCAACAGCACCCTCCCACCCATTTTCCCCAGCAACTGGTGCATATAGGCTTACTGTCTCTGATATTGGAGGTAGCACATAGCCATCAGGACTAGTAGCCACTGATAGCCATCTTCTCCAGGAATTTATCCAACCCCTTTTTAAAACCATCCAAATTGGTGGCCATCACTACAGCATTTAAAACTCCCCTTCCCTTCAAATTTCTCAAATATTGATCACCAAGCAGGCACCTCCAAATTCATAAAAACATTTCACATCTAGTGAAATTCAATTGTCTAATCCAGGGGTGTTGAACCTTAGGCTGGTGGGAACAATCTCGTCACCTGGAGTCTCTATCCAACTCTTCAGGCTTCTCCAGATGGCCATGTGCCAGAAGTTCAACACCCCCGGTCTAAAGAATAAAATACACACAGTGGTGGAACAAGAAATTACGAATGTTGTAGAGGTGGCTTAAGATGTTCTTCAGAGCCAAATATAACTGTAGTCACATGAGGTGCTGCAAAAATGTTGTGAATTCGTTGATTAGGAGTCATACAAGGAACACAATCATGCACACACAAAAATGCAAGCAGACAATAAAGGATGCATAAAAGGATTCTGATGAACACATCATTTATAGCAAAGCAACCCAGAGTAAAACATTCTTTAAATACATCAGAAGTAGGAAACTGAGTAGGAGGTATTCCTGCACTGAGTATTCCTGCATTGAGCAGGGGTTGGACTCGATGGCCTTGTAGGCCCCTTCCAACCCTGCTATTCTATGATTCTAAGTGGTGGTTGAATGGATGGCAAGAGCATTAAAGGATTATTAAAGGCTAATAAGACAATTGTACACAAGATGAATATTTTTTTCATTTTGTATTGGGGATTTTGGGGGGCCGTCTTCATTGCAGAAGTTGTAGGGCAGATACCCATGCCTGACTGGTATTTTAGAAAGGGAGTTGAGGAACTAAGGCAAATTCCAGTGACCAGAGATGAAGTTCTAGACATTATTGACAAATTGTGATGCAACTGCATTCCCTCCATGTGAACATAACGATAGAAGAGCCATGCTGGATCAGATCAAGGGTCCATCTAGTCCAGCATTCTGTTCACACAGTGGCCAAGAAGCTGTCACAAGCAGGGTATGGGTGTGACAGTTCTCTCCCGCCCATGTTCCCCAGCAACTGGTGCATATAGGCTCACTGCCTGTAACTGATAAAACTGAGTTGTACCTTTTCCCATTTGTTGGTGGGAGACAGAGGATGATATCCACAGGATAGGCTGAAGAACCACCTGTGTGAACCACCTACATTTCCTGGTAGCGGTGTGGACTGTGCTGCTGCCACCCTTCCAACAGACACTTCAAAATTGTCTTGGGCTTTTGCTTGAAGTGAAATTGTTTGGCAGCTCTTCGTGAGTTCTTTTGCCTGCGATTGTCCCCTCCCTACCAAGATGCGAAGAAAACAACAACTATGACGAACGGCAAAAAGAAAAGAAAAAAGACAGAATCTCAAAGCAGCTCCCTTGGTTGAAAAATAGATCTGATACTCTCCGGACTAACTCCTGGCCAGAAAAGAGGGCATTTTATTACAAGTTATGACAAGCTGCAGAGAGACAGGGAGGGAGCTCGATAAGGAGCATCAGCAAGTGGAATAAAAAAATGCTCTTGATGTTTCTGACGGCAGAGTGAAGATGACTTCAAATGATAGGTGTGAGCAGAAACCTTGATATAATCAACAGGGAGAGGGGAGATATTTCAAACATGGCATCTTCAACAGAGTGTTCTGGGAATGGGAGATGGAGTGTGGCTTGCCAGTTGGACAGAGTGGACGCCCCTTCCCTCTCAAATCAGATCACAGAGCCTGAGTAGGCTTCAGTATTCATGTGCCAGCTCCTTTTCATAAAGGAATGAGTAGCATGATTACAGAAGAGCCCTACAACAATTGGTGCCTCTTCTCTTAAAAGCAGAAACTGTCTGGGATGTTTGGGGTTCCCTCCTGTATTCTAGCATTTCAGTTTTTGAACCTTAAAGACAAGGGAATCTGTGTGTGTGTGTGTGTGTGTGTGTGTGTGTGCACGCGCGTGCGCACACACACACACACACACACGCATGGGCACATGCATGTAGCAGCAACCATCATTTATTTATTTATTTATTTATTTATTACACTTATATATCACCCCCATAGCCAGAGCTCTCTGGGCGGTTTACAAAAATTCTAAAATTGAGATACAAACGAGTATACAAAATTTAAAATTCTAAAACGCAGAACATACACACATAAAGCATTAAAAACCGTTAAAAAACTGAACATGTGGGTGGTTAAGATGTGCCGCCATATGCCTGGGCAAAGAGGAAAGTCTGAACCTGGTGCCGGAAAGATAGCAGCGTTGGTGCCAGGCGAGCCTCGTCAGGGAGATCATTCCATAGCCTGGGGGCCACCACCGAAAAGGCCCTGTCCCTCATTGCCACACTCCGAGCCTCTCTCGGAGTAGGCACCCGGAGGAGGACCTTAGATGTTGAACGTAGTGACCGGGTATATTCACATTGTTGGGAGAGGTGTTCCGTCAGGTATTGTGGTCCCAAGCCGTGTAAGGCTTTATAGGTCAAAACCAGCACCTTGAATTGGGCTAGGAAACATACAGACAGCCAGTGCAAGTGGACCAGAGCAGGTGTTATATGGTCAAACCTTCTGGTTTCTGAAATTAATCTGGCCGCTGCATTTTGCACGAGCTGCAGCTTCTGAACCATCTTCAAAGGCAGCCCTTTGCAGTAAGAGTGCATTGCAGTAATCTAACTTGGAGGTTACCAGAGCATGGACAACTGAAGCCAGGTTATCCCTGTCCAGATAGGGGTGTAGCTGGGCCACCAACTGGAGTTTGTAAAAGGCACTCCTGTGAACCTAGATACACCATTTCCCCCCCCCCCCCCGGGACCCATAATGTTTGTTTTTCCCAACTATACAGCAATGTGGAAGGAAGCAGTTGGAATTAAGAAAATGGGAAAATGCTAATCAGCACACAACTGCTAAAATGTTAAATAATGTCAAAGCAACTGGGGTGGTAAAAAAACATTTTATATAAGTTCATCATAAATGAACAAACATTTAAGCTGTTTGTGATATTATGATCCAGATGAAGCAGTTCTTACAAAACAGGTAGAAATTGGGTTTGTAGCTCAAGTTTTCAGTTATCACTTTTAAACTACTTGAGTTTAGTTCTGTTAACAATGTTTAGGCCTTAGCTAGTCCTAAGGTTTATCCCCGTATCGTCCCGGGGTCATCCCTGCCTGCTCCCAGGATATCCTGTGTGTCATTTAAATGAACAGGGATGACCCCGGGATGATCTCGGGATAAACCTTAGGTCTAGCTAAGGCCCTAATTTCATCAAATACTTATGTTTGATCATTATTATATAAAATGTTTGTTCATTTATGATAAACTTTTATAAAATGTTTGTTTACCACCTCAGTTGCTTTGATATTAACATTTTTGCAGTTGTGTGCTGATTAGCATTTTTCCATATTTATGCACAGAAAATTTCTTCGTAAGACAGACCTGTGCAGCTCATGACCTACTGAGCCATTTTAGCATCTATGAAGGGCTTGATGAATTGATCAATTGCAGTTTCTTTCCCCTGGAATTGTCTTTCCCCTACCAAGATGTTCAGTTTCTCATTTCAGAAGTTTTAAGATTGGTTCATCCAATCTTAGCGTTCCAGGCATAAGGGGCAGCAGAAGAAAAAGGACGAAGCCGAGTAAGGGAAGTAGAGGTCCTTGGGCAGGCGAGAAACATGGCATCAGAGGAGCGGAGAGCACGAGCGGGGCAATAGTGTGAGATGAGAGAGGAGAGAGAGGCAGGAGCTAGACCGTGAAAAGCTTTGAATTATAGTTGGACTGTGCAACCTTAAACAAATAAAAAGTTAAACTCCACTCACAGAATCAGATAAAAGTCATTTTTGTTCGGATGTATCATTACATATTTAAGGGGACCGTTGCATATCTGAACACTCCTTCACTGGGAAAATAGATCCCTGAAAATAGAAATGTAGCAAGGAATCAGCCTAGCTTTCTTACTAATGTGTAAGAAAAGTTTTCTTGGTGCAGGGCTTTTTGTTTGGGAAAGTCCATGCCACCTCCACACCTGCAGCCTTTATATGAAACAGGAGAGGGAGGATGATTGCTTGAGTCTTCTGTGTGTGCCAGGGGGATATTTCTAAGTTTCATAGGATACTAATAAGACCAGGGTTGTGTTATGTCTGATTCTAGGCTCCAGCTCCTCCAAAAGTGTGGGAGGAATGTTGAAAGACCACACATGTGTGGCCCTATGATGACTGGAGGAAGACAATGGTGTCAGCTAGCTATACCAAACCCCAAACAACTGAGTCTTTATCTCGCAAAGAAAGACTGGCATCGTGCACATTCTTTAATGGAGACTAAAGACATTCCTCCTAGGACCCTGGGATGCCTTTGACAAGTCATGAACTTTTCTACATTTCATCCTAAATGAGTGGATTCATATGCTCATCTCTGACATTAACTAGGAAGCATTGCTATTGATATCATCAACATCATCATTATCATCATCAAAGTACAGCAATAACAAGTTCACAACCCAAATAATGGGTCTTTTAAATTAGATCTTGTAGATGTGTAGGAATTTGGACTACTGCATATAATTTTCATAAATCATCTTCCATTGGTTTATTACAATTATATTCCACTTTTCCTCTGAAGAGCATAACATGATAAGGAGCTTTAACGAGTGGCATACATGACTCTCCTCCTTTCCATTTTATCCTCACAACAACAACCCTGTGAGGTAGGCTGGGAGGAGAGTTAGTGACAGGCCCAAAGTCACCCAGTGAGCCTCCATGGCCCACTGGGGACTAGAGTCTTAGTACAACACTCTCAACACTACACCAAACTGGTAGTGTTGATTAAATGCACCCTACACACACAAAATATAACCATAATGGAAGGTGAATAATGGGTTGTGTGAACTGGGATTAGAACCAGCTTGATAAGGACAAAGCTGATCAGAGTGCTAGGGAAATGTGAAATTGACAAAGCAAAAATGAAATGTGATGTACACACATGCGCACACACACTGATATCAAGCCACGAGGGGAAAGGGAGCTGATGGAACAATTACCTGACAATAATTTGAGAGCCAGCATGATGTTGTGGCTTGAAAGTAGGGCTCAGAGTTGGGAGATCTGGGTTCTAGTCCCCACTTGGCCATGGAAGTTCACTGGGTGGCTTTGGGCCAGTCACAGACTCTCAACTTAACCTACCTCACAGTGTTGTTGTTGTGAGGATAAAACACATCCCTTCCCCCCAAACCCCCCCCCACCCAAACAGGTTCAGCAGCTTTGATAGCTGCTTTAAAGTTCTGGCTTGTTCTGATTGAAACCTAGCATGGATTAATAGACTCTAGCAAAATCGGAGCCACCAGCCTCCACTGGATAATTGTGAATTATGTTTCCGAACAGGATAATTCAATATATAACTACACGGAAGTACGTCCCATTGATTTAAATGGAGCTTACTCCTAGGTGAGTGGGTATAGGATTGCAACCCCATACAGACACCCCGGCCACAGCTAGACTTAAGGTTTATGATGGGATCATCCAGGGTTCGCCCCTGCTTGAGCACTGGATCCCCTGTGTGTCACCTAGATGAACAGGTTTGACCCCTGGACGATCCAGGGATAAGCCTTAGGTCTAGCTATGGCCCCAGTCTCTATGCACTAATAGTAGCAACTGTTCTTCTCCTATTGGTTTGCTCATAGCCCCCCCCCTCCATATACACTCTGAGTTATCCCTCACCTCACCATTAAAGCCACATTGCAGAGTCGTGATATTCTCCTGATTTGTTGCTGGGCAGTAGAATGAGTTGAGCGGGTAGGTGGTGGTGAAAGGGTTGGGGAGCCGAGAGGCAAATTATATGTGTTGCTTTATTTAAAATATTTATAGGATGGCTTTCAGAGCAGGGCATACAGCAAGGTGGCTTACAACAATAAAATCCCCTATAATAATAACAGTCGTCTCTCCTTTTCTTACTGCAGTTGTGGAAACGGACAGTCCAGCAGATGGTAATCTAGAAAGGAGATCTATGGACTGGGCCTTTTTATACAGAATAAAGCACAAGGTGGAGTGGAGGGGAGAGGCTGCTTCACGCCCTTTGCCGGGGGTCCCCTTCTCTGCCTAATCAGCTCCAGTGTCGTCAACAGGTCTCTGAACCAGCGGTCTACTTGAGCCAAGGCGACAAAGTGGAAGAAATGTGACACCTGAATTATTGAAGAGCCAGGCAGTTGACTTTCTTGCCCTCTCCATCGCTTTCTTGCGGCATCCATCACCTGAGTGTTTTCTCTGAAAGCCTAGAAAGGGAAGGAAGGCAAAGGTGGACAGGGGGTGGAGCAGCAGGAGGAGAAGGAGGAGGAGGAGGCCAGATGGCCTTCTGGCGCCCAGGAGATGACAGCATCTCGGCAACCAGCAGCAGGCCTCACCTGGCAGAATAAAGTGCAAGCCAAAGAGAGATAGATTCAGTTTTGATCTACACCAAGTGGGATATAACACTTTGAAAACAATTTGAAAACTGTATGTGGAATGTGTCCTGTGCCCTAACATTTGTCGAAACTGTTATACTTCAGCAGTGTAGCTCCTGTGGGCAGCAGTGGAGGAAGAAAACCACAAGGCCTTGGGTTCAGTGATGGACCAGAGTGATTTTAGATCCTGGACTCAATGGTTTGATGAGGCCTCCTTTAGATGGCTATGTGTAAAGCTCATACTTAATATTTCTTTCCACACTCCTCCAACTGCCGTTCCAGCTTTTAGAACTGCATCTAGGTCCCTCATCTCCCATGCAGCCCCAATGTATCCTACCTTAAGTATATATATCATGGACCCCTCGTTCCACTTTTCAAAATCTGCTCAAACTTTTACCTTCAGCTCCAAGTGGTGAAAGGTACCAATCAATAGGGCTGTGCACCACCTCGGGTCAGAAACCCGAATCTGAAGCAGATCGGGGTGATCTGAAACCTCCCGAACTGGATCCAAAGCAGTTTGGGTGAAGTCTGAGGCAGCCTGAAACCAATTGGCTCTGAAGTTTCAGGCTGCCTCACTGCTTTGGAGGCGGCCCCACCCCCCACCAGTCTCCTTACCTGCCTCCGCCATCCACCACCATCCGACGCTGCCCTTGCGTCCGGTGGCTTCCACTGCCGCCAATGCATAAAACAGGAAGTAGGCCACGTGGCCTACTTCCGGTCTTATGTGTCAATGGCAGTGGAAGCCGCCAGACACAAAGACCGCAGCTGCGGTGGATGATGGAGCAGGTAAGGCTGGAGGGTGGCTTACCTGGTGTCTCTGCCGTCTGCAATGGCAGACGGCAGAGGCACCAATAAGTGGGAACAGTTTTCTGGGTGCTAACTGCTCAGCCCAGCTTTGCAGCTAGCACCCAGAAAACTCCCGAGTTGCCTTGGGAGGTCCAAATTTTGCCTTGGCTTCAGCACTGAGGTGGGTCAGGAACCCCTGAGGCAGCCCCAAGGTGGATTGGGGCTGCTTCAGGGACTCTGGATCGGCCTCCAAGGAGGATGGGGGTGTGTGTGTCCCTGCACAGCCATACCAATCAACCCACCCCAAGTTTGTGTTATTTCCGTTTTGCATTTTAACTACCACCAAAGAGGAAACGAATGCATCAATTTGCAGTGCAATCTTACACATGAAGAAATGTCCCACTATATTCAGTTGGATTAGTCTATACTGAATGATTAAGATTTACTCCATACTCACCTTGTGCCCTGTCATTTGTTTTTGTAATAGCCAACTTAGGGGTGGGGCTATGCTCAGTTACCCCTCCCTATAGAAGAACTGAATGTCAAGAAGTGGAGGATAGTGAAAGGAAGGTTTTATGGAAATCTACTAGCTACCATTTTATGTTGAGCAGAGCTATCATCATTTCCCCAGGCCCAGAATGTATGTGTGTGTGTGTGTGTGTGTGTGTGTGTGTGTGTGTGTGTGAGAGAGAGAGAGAGAGAGAGAGAGAGAGAGAGAGAGAGAGAGAGAGAGAGAGAGAGAGAGAGAGATCATTGCCAAATAAGCAGCAGATAGTTCATCAAAGTGCCCCGCCCCCAATCATTCCCCTCTGTTCATATACCAATCAAACCGCAGAGACACATATTTAAATAGGAGGGGGCGAAAAATAACAATAATCCACCAGCCAAACTCTCTGTATTATCAGCATCTAGTGTATTATTTTCATTCCAAAATGGAGAAGCCAGACCTAATTCATTGGTCATACACAGACTTGAATTAAGTAGCAAAAAGGTTATTTCTTTGATTGTAAGACGCACACTAATTTCAGTACAAACCAACAGAAAAAAAAAACACCTAAGACACACCCGCGATTCTAAGACGCACCTCATTTTTAGGGATGTTTATATAGGAAAAAAAAGTGCATCTTAGAATCAAAGAAATAGGGTATATTTGGGTGACCATATAGAAAGGAGGACAGGGCTCCTGTATCTTTAACAGTTGCATGGAAAAGGGAATTTTGGTAGGTGTCATTTGTATGCATGCAGCCCCTGCTGAAATTCCCACTTCATCACAACAGTTAAAGCTGCAGGAGCCCTGCCCTCTTTGGTATCTGTTCACTCTAAGATAGGTATTTCAGCTTTAACTGTTGAGATGAAGAGGGAATTTCACCAGGTGCTGCATGCATACAAATGGCACCTGCTGAAATTCCTTTTTATTTATTTATTTATTTATTTATTATATTTTTATACCGCCCAATAGCCGAAGCTCTCTGGGCGGTTCACAAAAACAATTGTTAAAGATACAGGAGCCCTGCCCTCCTTTCCATATGGTCCCCCCTATATTAAGAGAGCTGGGTATGTGTGTGTCTTAATAATTAATCTAATTACCATTGGGGGTTGGGAACCCATTAGGTGCAACCGGGTGAAAATCCTCTCTCCCCTGCCCACCCTCTCTCCCACAAATCTGCATTAAGACTTTGACAGCTTGATGCCGGAGTCCTTCTCCTCCCTCTCCCCTGCCCACCATTGCCCAAATCGTGGGGATGGACTGCTCTGCTTCGCCCGCACTTGACAGCAGAACCGGGAGGCCAGGAATGGGTACCGTTCTCCAACCCTGACCCTCCATTAACACTCCCTATCAGCTTCTGTAGCCAGTCTCTGGTTCCCATTCCACCTCCATCTTCTAAAGGCATCCGTGCGATGGTGAGATGAATGTCCACCGCCCCCCCCACCTCTCCGATGCCCCTTTTGGCAGCGACTGAATTGGGGGGGGGGAAGTGGATGACGACCAGAAAACCTTGCCGCGCTCCCCAGCTCAGTTCTCTTTATCATCCGCCCTCCCCGGGGCCATGGTTCCGCAGGTGTCCCAATTTCCTCCGTGGCTCTTTCCTTCCCAATGGCTTCTATCTACTTGGACATTCCGATTCCCGCCCCCTGTCCCCCCCCCCCCCGAGATCTACCCTTTCTGTTCCATGAATCCCGAAAAGAGAAGAGCCTCCTGGATCGTCATTAATACATAAATAAATAAATAAATAAATAATGGTTAATATATATTAAAAAAAAGAAGCAAACCAACAGAAACAAGGGAAGCCCATCTAACTGAATCATCTTATTGTCTCTCTAATTGGAGATGAAGAGGAGGAGGAGGAGGAGGAGGAGGAGGAGGAGGAGGAGGGGCGGTAAGAGCTTGGTGGTGGGTGGGAGGTGTAAGAGAAGCGGCTGACCTGTTGGGTGACAGGCACAGGTTGGGAGGGTGACATTTGATTGTAAGCCTCCCTTTGAAAAGAAGAAAAGGAGAGGACCAGGCCAATGGAAGCTGGGAGCAAGAGAGCAGGGGGGTTGCTAAGAGACAGAGATGCTGGCGAAGTTCTATCAGAAGCTGTACCCTGACCTTATGCAAATGGGGGGCCTGCCAAGGCTTTGGAGGGAGGTGAAATTTCCACCCACCACGTCACCCATACCTGGCACTCAGCCT
The DNA here is from genome assembly GCF_023053635.1 of Elgaria multicarinata webbii. Classification (NCBI taxonomy): domain Eukaryota; kingdom Metazoa; phylum Chordata; class Lepidosauria; order Squamata; family Anguidae; genus Elgaria; species Elgaria multicarinata. The sequence goes on along the minus strand of NC_086186.1, from coordinate 24,764,008 downwards.
TTTATTCAAATGTCCTCTAAAACACGCTCACAGAGAAGGATGTGACAATGCATGACACAGTTAAGGCGAGGGGAGAGAGAGAGAGACCGACAGAGAAATCGGAGTTGGAGGCGAAAACTCGCTGTCAATGTCAGCAGCTTTTCTCCTTGGCTTCGAACACTAGGCATCGCCACCTCCTCCTCCTCCTCCTCCTCCTCCTCCTCCTCCTCCTCCTCCCTCCGCCCCCGAAAGGCCCTTGGATGGCCTTCATTCACATCAAGAGGCGATCATAATAAACTCGCATTCTTGGTTCTAGACCGATTAATGCGCCCTTACACGAGGAGTTGGCTTAGCAACAGCAAGGCGAAGTGGGGAAAAAAGAGAGAACCCGAATTCAGTTAATTAATTGATTTGATTGTGTTTCTGTTTCACCTTTCCTGGCAAGGAGCTCGAGGTGGCGTACCTTGCCCATCCACCCACCCCGACTTTAGTCTTACTACAACCATGCTACATAGGTTAGGTCGAGAGATACCGAGTGGCCCACAGTCATCCCAAGAGCTTCGCAACTGAGTAGGGATCTGAACTGGGAGACCACAACACCACACCATTTGTTTTTCCAAACAGGGAAATGAGGAAGGGGTCGTTAAAAATAAATAGAGAGAAGGAAAGTGTTAGATCCAGATGTAGCCATACTTAGAGTAGACACATTAGCATCCATGGGACTTATGTAGGGTGACCATATGAAAAGGAGGACAGGGGCTCCTGTATTGGAAAAGAACTTTCAGCAGGTGATTCAGAAGATATATGGGGAACCTGGTGAAATTCCCTCTTCATCACACCAGTTAAAGCTGCAGGTGCCCTGCCCTCTAGTATAGCTCTAGTATAGCTCCTGCAGCTTTAACTGTTGTGATGAAGAGGGAATTTCACCCGGTTCTCCATATATACAAATAACCCCTGTTGAAATTCCTTTTTCTATGCAACTGTTAAAGATACAGGAGCCCTGTCCTCCTTTTCGTATGGTCACCCTAATTTAAGTTAGCCATGAACTAACAAGTCCTATTGATTTCAATGGGTCTTCTAGAAGTATGACTAAATCTGGATTCAATACACACACACAGAGAGAGAGAGAGAGAGAGAGAGAGAGAGAGAGAGGGAGGGAGGGAGGAGGGGGGCACTCTGAAATCTAAACTCATGCAACATTTATCCTGTTACTTGAAGGTCCTTCACAATAATTACAGCACTAAACGTTCCAACAACCAGGCAAGGTAGATCAGCCCAACGGTACTGTCCTATATATCAGGAGTGGGCAAATTGTGGCCCTCCTGATGTTTTTGGCTTACAATTCCCATCATTCCTAGCCAGCAGAGCCAATGGGGATGGATGATGGAAATTGTAGGCCAAAACATCTGGAGGGCTAGAACTTGCCAGCCCCTGCCACCCATGAAAAACGACTTTGGTCCAAAGTTCGGCAATGCCCTGTATGTTAATCCAGAAGCAGGTCCCATTGAGTTCATTGGGGCTTAGAACCCGGTAAGTGGGAACACGATTGCAGTTTAACAAAGGCAGGCATTAATTCCGAAGTGGAGTACAAGGTTAAAGCTAGCCTTGTGCCCAAAACATATTCACGCCTAGTAAATCAAGCCACTCTTCAACAGAATTTCATTTCTTCCTAGCAAGGCTGCCCAAGCAGGGGCGAAGTACTAAAACGTGGACTACCAAGAGTTTTAGAAAGTCCAACACACAGGCGTACACACAGGCCCTTGCGCACGCCTCCCAGAAAACCAGATCCACTATGGATCTACAGATACGTGTTAGATTCCCCCAAACCAATGTAAACCAATGAACTGAACTGAATTATGGATCTGGGCGGAAAGAGAAGTGATTAAAGAAAAGGAAAAAAGGGGGGCATTTTTTTTTTTTTTTTACGCAGCCGAAGTTAAGGGAGCCTTTTTAACCAGGGTCCGAAGGGCGAGGCGTCTGACCTGAGCGCCTTTCGCGCAAAAGGTAAACACACCCAGGGATAAATCAATAGCGGCTTTCACCTACGCAGAGCTCACTTTCAAATGCTTTGGGGAACCTGACACGGGACGTGCAGCTCGAGAGGAACTTCCCTAAGGGTAAGTACTAGAGGAGTAAATTAGCCGCACAATCCCATGCGTGTCTACTCAGAGGTTCCGTCTCATTGAGCGGAAAGGGATTTGCTCCCGCGTAAGTGTGTGCATATAGGAATGAGGCTTAACAGTGCAGTCCTAAACACGTGCACTCAGATGTAAATGTTGGCTGGAATCTTATAGACAAAAAAAGTGTGTACAGGATTCCAACCTACGTTTACTTCCTAAACTCGGGCTGTTCAGCCTTGGTCCTCAGCACCCTCCCCATGGAAGCAAGCCCCCTTGAATCTAGTGGGTCTTACGTCCGAGTAAACATGTTCTGAGGGTTGGGATGGGTGAGACGACAGCTTATTTGGAGGTAACTCAACGGATCTTCTTTCGGAGAGGGGTGGGGAGGCGGACAGGCTGCAGGTGACTACTCAGAAGAAGTTAAGTTTCATTGAGTTCAGGAGATTTACTCCCAGGTAAGTATGTGTGTCGATAGGATTGCACCTTAAGTTTACATCATACACACAGAGGATATATAAATGATTCTGGGGAGCAGGATGTGAAGGAAAGATCCGTCTATGGCCGTCCTAAGTACCCTGGCATGTCAGAGGTACACTGTTCTCGCACACAGAAGGTTCCTTTAATTAACATGACTGAGAGCCGTCGAAAGACCCATCCGTTATGAATTTGTCTAATCCCTTTTTGAATATATACAATGCAGGCTGGTGGCTCCTATTAGGCTGCGATTTCACTCTGAGTTTCATCCAGAACGCTAAAGGAGCGATCCAAAGTGTTGAACCCTAACCCCCAAATCGGTTCAGCACCTTGGGTAGGTCCTTTAGAGTTTTGGTTGGTTCGGATTGAAATCCAGAGTGGATGCACGGCAACGCCGGAATCGGAGCCACCAGCCTTCACTGAACACATGCCAAAGGCCCGCATTGGGGAACGATGGGAGAATGAGACTGATTGATCGATTAATCGATCCAGTCAATCAATTTCCTAGGTGCTGACAATCAACCTGCAGCACGATGTTAAGCAAACTAGCAAACAAAAAAAACCCAAAAAACCCACGGGTGTTCGGGTGGAAAGGTTTTACTCGACTAATTCAACTGGCTTCCTACCGAAGTAACATCAGAGATAACTCACTGCTTTCCTTCTCTTAGGGGTGGGCGGGGGAGAAATCGTGTTAATAGGGATTGCTTCACAAATTAATACCAAGGCGATGCGGTTCCACACTGGGGGCAGAAATACGCACAGGGAATGAGAACCTTTGAACAAGAAAAAAAAGTAAACCGAAGTGTATGTGCAAAGATACCACCAAATCTTGCATTATTACCTAGAGCTTAAAGCTAATTTTACTTTCAAAATCCTCATTGGTTTCCCCTTAACGCAAACTTGGTTTCTGAAAACACGGGAGGAAACTGGGGTTTCTCCGGCCCAGAGAAAGAAAGAAAGAAAGAAAGAAAGAGAGAGAGAGGGAGAGAGAGAGAGAGAGAGATTGTCAAGTAATGAAGATTCGCTTCTGGAACTCCCTGCCGCAGGAAGCAGTGATGACCATTGGTTTAGCCCGTTCTAAAACGAAGGACTCAGTGCAACTCGCGGCTCTTGGGCGCGCTGGCTGAACGGCCAGAGACGGTGCAGCTCTGCACACTGCAGCGGGTGGAAAACAGTGGAGGCTGGTGGCTCAGATTCCGGTGGAGCCGTGAATCCATTCCGGTTTTCAGACAGAACCAGCCGGACCGCTAATGGAGCTATTCAAGATGCTGAACATATTCTAGGAGGCGTGGGGAGGGGATAGGGTTCAGCACCTTGGATAGAGAAGGGCTTGTGTGTGTGGGGGGGGGTGTTTCAGAAGAAGGAAAGTCCTCCTGAGCTAAGGGAGATCCCCGCAAACACACACACCCCGGGGTGGGGTGGGTGGCTGAGCCGATGTAAGAACAGGACTTGGAGACGCGGGGGTGGTGGTGGTGTGGAGGTTGTTTGGCTAGACGTGGGGGCCTGGCCTGCGAACTTAAGCCGCGATCTATACTCCCAGGCCAAGGCGGGTGGAAATAAAGTTCCAGGCAGATCAGGGGGAGGCCTCGGTCGCCCCAGGGGGCACCGCACGGTCGCCTGCTGCGTTAGAGGAGCGCCTCCTCCACCGAAGGCGAGGCGAGGGCTACGTTTCATATCACACCAATATTGACAAGGCTCGATTGGATTTCGCCTGGCAAAGTTCACCACAACCATGTGCGCGGCTAATAGGAGATATTAATAGCCAAGGGGGCGCCTTATGAATAGGCTGATTATTATTATTATTATTATTATTATTATTATTATTATTATTATTATTATTATTAAATAAGCAACAACACTGCATCCACTAACCACCACCACTCGTCCTCCCAAGACCTGGAGGGGCTACTTAGCTAGAATTCTAGAGAAGCAGGGTTGGAACACAAATGAATACAAGCGGCACATACGACTTGGCGTGCACATGCGTGTCAATGCTCTTGATTTCTCTACACGTGGCTGGTGTCGATCAGCCTGGGGACAGGCTCTGTTGAAAAGCGCGAGAAGAAAGCTGCCGTCGGTGGGGTGCTCTCGCTTTCCCTTTGGCCCAGTCAAACGTGCCAATCATCGCTGGCTGGGGCAGCCATTGCGCGAGGAGCATGTATTCAGACAACGTCTCCTACCCACCCACCCACCCACTCCAGGAGCACATCCGCACAGGCTGGCACCTAAACACGCAGGACGCAAGGAGACGTTGATACAGGTACACTGACCTGGAGGCGTGACCCTTCCCTTCCATGGAAGTGCATTTTTATTCTCAGGATCCCTTGTGCACGTGTGGAAAGTGGCGTGGAAATCCCATCTTTGTACCTTTCTGGACGTGGGTGCGAAAACTTCGGGGTGATGTTTTAGAAGGAACTATGCTGGGTGAATTGATCCATTCACTTTTGAAAGCCAACGTCTAGCTAATTTAATAATAATAATAATAATAATAATAATAATAATAATAATAATAATAATAATATTTCTTACCCACCTTTCCCTTTGGATTGAGGCGGGGAACAACATTAATACAACAAATCAACACATCTTAAAAATTCTTGGTTTCACATTCATCTGGGTAGGCCTGCCAGAAAAGGCTAGTCTTTAAAGCTGTCTTAAATTCAGACAGAAAGTTAAGTTGAGGAGTCTCCTCCGGCAGGCCACAGTCTGGGGGCGACAGAAGGAAAGGACCTCCGGGTAACAGTTCTCAGCCAATTTTTGGCTCATTGAAGTAAGTTCTCCCCAGAGGACTTACACCCTGCCTGGCACAAAACTTTGTAATACACTAAACCTTGGGACATAGGTCATAACCATAATGATGATGATGATGCATTCATTCAATTTATTTTACCATTTCTTGCCCTATGGCTCATATACACGCAAATTCAGGGTCAACTCAATATCCACTGTCAACCCACCTCTCCGTTTTTTAAAAAACCCTCCATTGATTTCAATGGGAGAGTTCAATACGTGAACTCAGTGCCTTCCTTTGAAACTTGTAGATCTCTAAGGGTGCAATCCTATCAACAAAACGCTCCCTCTTAATATGAGTAGGACTTACTCTCAAGGGTTTTCTTCTGGTAAGGATTGTGCCATGCCACTCTCATACGAAGGCTGCCAAACTATACACACCTATTTGGGAGTAAGTCCCATTGAAATCAATGCACCTGGCACCTGAGAAAAAAACTGCAGAATTTAAGGCTGCAGGCGCACATCAGTCAATAGTAACCAGCAACCTCATGGAGTTCAGTAGATTTACTTATTAGTAAACGTGTATGACGTCTTAGCTCGAAGCCCATTGAAGGCAATGGGTAACTATACTTAGGCTGAAATGCTATACATGCTTACTCCATTGACCTCAGTGTGGCTTACTTCCTAGCAAACATGCCTAGGATTACACTATTGGGATCGTGCCCCACTGAATTAGTTTTGGTTGGATCGGGTCCTGCTGTTCTCGTTTTCTCTCATTTCCTCGATCTGCGTCCCCAGCCCTCTTCTCAAACCAGTTCTGTGGTGGAGCATAGAAATAAATAAACGGAATATTCGCAGTAAGCGTGGATATTCTCACTTAAAATGATCACAAACATAAAAGTATCTGCAATTTACGAATTCAAAGCAAGAGCCCCAAATATATAGACTATAATCCCGCCACAGGTACGTAGGTCACTGAAACCAGCTGGATTTTGTCGTTTTAGGATAAGGGAGAAATGGCTGTCCTTTCAAAACATGCAAACCCCTCTATTAATCCGTTTTGGAAGTTGTAGCTTTTCAGGTTCTCCAAATTTCTTGCAGCTTCGTTTGCCCAGGCAAGCTGCGTTCCACAAATGGGTACCTTCCAAATTTTGACTACAACTCCTACCATCCTCAGCGTGATTTTGGAAGGCTGGAACAGAGGATACTTTTGGGGTTGACAGACCATTGCATCTCATTTCATGTCACATTAAAACAACAACAACAAAAAAAAAACTTGAAAAACTCACAGTGACCAGGGCACCTAAAATTGGAAACACTAGCAAATTATTACTCAACTATTTCCTGGGGCTGTCTACTCAACATGCTGTGTTGAAAGAGATTAAACTTCGGGGGATTGTTTTTAGAAAATAATACTACATCTTCTCACCTTACATAAACTAATTTCTTTTCCAAATATTCCTGTTAAACCTGTGTATGTTTTAGAACTTCGGGAAGATGTTGGACTTGTGGGATCTACTTTTGTTCTGAGAACTCCAAGGTCCTATTTATCCCAGAGTAATTTTTATATTTTCTTTTTATTTTTGAGAGGGGGAGCAAGGAAATCAATTGCCTGCCACACCCCATGTAAATATACACACTACATATTTACATCTGAGCCTATATAGGGGAGGGATTCTAAAACACACACACACACACCCTCTGAAAGTAGCCAGTAGCAGATCTGCACAAAAACCTGATAAAGGGCAACCAGTATATATGCATATTTTACAGGTGAGGCTAATAGATATGAGATTAGTATAAGAGCAGATATGACAGATATTTTTTAAAAAAACAACAACAACTTTCAATTGTACTTGCTAGTGCTAAAGTACTGGGAATAAAAATGAAATAAAACAAAAACTTGGAGATCTACTGTAAATCACACAGAAGCGTTTCTACACATGCCCTTTTTCCCCCCCAGGAATCGTCCCTGTGCATGCAAATAAAAAACACAGGGGATCCCTGGACCAAGCAGGGATGATCCCTCCATTTTCCTGGGATAATAATTAGGCGCAGAAAGGGCCAGAGATCTACCAGTAGATCCCTTTCTCCTTTCTGCCCCCACCCTTGTTGACAAAATTGGACAACAGAAGTTGTGACAGCAATTCTTTTTTCTTTCTTTCTTTCTTTTCTCCATCCCCCCTTTTTTAAAAAAAAACAAACAATTGTGTATCTAACCTTTCGCAGAAATATAGAAAAAGAAAAAGAATTCCCACTGAGTTTTTGAGAGGGTTCCAGAATGCTATTTCTGAATGGGTCGCTTCTTGTCTTACTATGAGATGTGCAGCCCTATTTACCCTACCGAGTTCAGTAAGATTTACTCCCAAGTAACCGTGCCTTAGATTACCGGCTGAGTGCGAAATTGTGGTGGGGACGTAGGGTAGAGGAATCTGGTCTGATCAGACCTGATGGAGAAATCCAAGTTACACAAACTTTCTTTCCATTTCGGAAAGGGATGCAGGATTGTTCTTTTATATTATTATTATTATTATTATTATTATTATTATTATTATTATTATTATTATTATTATTATTATTTCACCACCACCTTTAAAAACAACCCCCCCCCCCAAAAAAAAAACCATAACAGGTTGACTTGGGGTCACTGTCCACTTCAGTGTTAGGGACTTCTAGGTTCTCTTGATTTCAAGGGAAGCGATTTCATGCCCTTGAAATCTGGGGTGCGTGGCACAAAAAGAGTTGGCTTTTGGTGAACTTGGGACCATCGACAGACGACTGCTCGGATTCCTTAGCATCCTTTTCTCTGATTAAGCCAGATCGCTCTCCGAAAATTAACTTGTACAGCAGGTTCACTTGAGTTTCTAATTCGGGCTGCGGCCAGTTTGGGAATTCGGTGTTCCTCACCCGTTTCCTAACACCGCTACACTCTAGCCATGTCTACTCAGAAGTAAGCCCCATTGAGTTCCATGGCACCCAACTCTTAGGTGAGTGGGGAATAGGATGCCAGCCTTAAATATCTCATGTGGGACCTTTACCCAAACTAACCTTCTGTCAATATTTCTGGGGATCACCCAGTTTCTGGTTACTCCGCTTCCATTTCCACCCGCACAACCTACCTTGAACCGAACGTAAACCAATGAAACTAATTTGATTCTATACTTTTTGGTTTTGGCTCGTTGTGGTTGGGGGAGGGATTTCATTTTTCTCAAGGAAAGATCCAATAAAGGGTATAGGATCGCACCCCCCCTTCTCCTCTCCAATCCAGCCCTTCAAGTTATACTGTGTTTGTAATTCGGATTGGGTTGAAAGCGTAGAACGAAGCCTTGTTAACGAGAAATACACGAGGAAGAGAAATCGAATGCATCTTATTCAAACCCGCGTCGGTTTGAAATTCCCATTATAAACCGGTTTGACTCTCGCATGTTGAAAGAGAAGGATTCAGTTCCTTTCAAGCGCAAGTGTTTTGGAACTACTGACTTCGAAATCCAGATATTATTCGAAGTGGATCAACCAGAGATCTCAAACCCGGCTCCCATTTTCCGCTCAAGGTTAAGCCAAACAGGAAAAAAGTTTTTTCTCTTTCCTTTTTTGAAACAGAAAATATTTCTTTGAGTTTATAGAAAATGCTGAACCTACAGTTACTCAGGTGTAAAAGGCTGTTGGTCTTTGAGGGGGCATTTTCCAATTGTTTTAGTGAGATGGATTAATCTCCCCCCCCATCTCCCCCCCCCCCCCCATAGAATGCTCCATTCAAATGAATACTCTTCAGGACAGGGAATGGTCTTAACTTTACTCTCTACTCATGTACATTGATAGTTGTTGTTGTTATTTTTTGAACATAGCACTACTTCGACTAGTTTATGTTCCAGTGCTAGTGCAAAATCATCTTCTACACGAGGCGAGGCCCTCTAAAAACTCGGAACAGAATAAGGTAACAGGGACAAATATTTGGAATTGCATGATATTTTGCATTCATTTACTTGAAAAACTCTCTCGCTCGCTCTCTTGATATCAGTCCAATGCACTTTTAAAATATCCCTTCCAGGATCGATTTGCTTTGTTTTTCTGAGGGGGAAGAAAAAATGCTCCCAAGTTTGGAGAAGATTTTTGTGCCAGACTGACCACGTCTAAAGTCCTGATGCAGGAGGCTGAAAAAGAAAATACATCACAACCCTGGGTTGTGGATTTATGGGAACACAAGCTCCACTTTCAATCCTGCTGCAGTTTCAGCCATCCAAGTGCTTGATAATATTATTCAGCACCATCCTGTGCATGTCTGCTCAGAAGTTCCACCGAGTTCAGTGGCGCTTACTCCAACGTAAATGTGTGAAGAATTGCAACATATACCCACTTATCTGGAGGCAAGCCCCACTGAATGCAAAAAGGAACTTACTTCTGCATAGACATGCAGTTAAAAAAAAAAAAATTAAGAACCACTATTCAGGCGAAATTATCCTCCCAGGGAGTTTTACAATAGTCAGTAAAACAATTTAGTAAGATTACAAAAATCAATAAAATATTAAAATAACAAGAACACATAAATAGATTAGATAAAACATTCAAATAAAAATAACAGCAGCAGATAAAACAGGGATGTTAAGATAGCGACAGCAGTAAAACGGTTAAAACATCCATGAATCATTTTTTTTTAAAAGGTGACTGGAATAATAATAATAATAATAATAATAATAATAATAATAATAATAATAATAATAATAATAATAGTCTTTAGGGCTCCTCTTCCAGCTTAAAAAAAAGGAATCAAGGTGTGGGGTGTGTGCATCAGACTTATTTCCCTTGGGGCAAGACATTGCAGAAATGTCAGTTTACAAGCTATCACCCTAAACCAGACCAGAGAGCTGAGCCATAGGTTCACAGAACAGTAGACTCTCCTTTAGGATTGTGGAGTTAATTATTATACAAATGGGTTTGTGATTGATTAATATTTTCAAGCACTTGGATGGCTGAAACCACAGGACATAATATCCAAATAATACTGCTTCCTCAACTTCTTTTGCCCCTGAAAACACTGACCTGGAATTTCTTGTTGATTTAGTGAGGCTGGCTTCCAAGTAAACTGGTTTAGGGATACAGACATTGACCTACCTTATTCCCCCCCACCCCTTGATTTTTATATGCTTTCAAGAAGCACTGAGATTAAGAGCCTGAGGGCGTAATCCTATATATATTCAGACAGGAAAAAAAAAGTCCTACATCTCCAGCAGTCTGGCTGGCGAATGCTGGGAGTTATAAAACTGTTTTCTGTCTAAACCTGCCTAGGTTTGCACCCTAAGTTGCGAACCACAGCCTAAATTCACTTCTGGCTGAGCCTCAGCCTGCCCTGTCCTTAATATTCCTTCATTGAGCAGGGGGTTGGACTCAATGGCCTTATAGGCCCCTTCCAACTCTATGATTCTATGATTCTAATAGGGGGGCATTATTGCTGGCCTACTTTACAGGGTTCTTTGTAAGGATTACTGACAGCAGCTACTTGGAACACTGATAGCTCCATGTAAACAATAGCACTAGTGTTCTCAGTGGTTATAATTAATTACCATTGGTCATGTGGACAAAGTGTTCTTAGTATGTAGCAATGGGGGAAAATAGATATCATCATTTCTATCTGGACCTGCAAGTGATGTTCTGGAACAGTAATAAGTGTTATTGTTACCCACCCACCCAGCTCCCTGCCACACGCATCAGGGTCCCGTACTTAGAGGCCATCCACTTCTGCATTTCTCATTTCAGGTGAGGTGCTCCTGTCACAGCTACATAACAGGATGAAATGCGGTTCCCATGTTGGGCAGCCTGTGATGCCAACCAAAGCATACGGACCTGGGTCCATACAGCAAGTGCAGAATCCATGGGGATGGCCTGCGTGCTATCAACAGCGAGCTCACTTGACGAGGTTCACCAGTCGCCGGTTCCCTTCACACGGAGCCAGATTTGATGGCGGAGACAAGAAAGCTACTTTTAGCTTGGCAAAGGGCCTGAAAACCTAGGGCACGATCCAGCTACAGGAACCCAAGGCGAGCTCTTTGTATGTAGGCACTTAACCCCCATCACAACAAACTGCTTCATTTTGGCTGGATAATTATAATCTCTCTCTCTCTCTCTCTCTCTCTCTCTCTCTCTCTCTCTCTCTCTCTCTCTCTCTGAAGTTTGATCTTTCTTTCTTTTTTACTTGTGTTACATCCATTCTTCAAAATATTAGGAGCAATTGAAATAAATGTATCGGTTATCTTCTAAATAAAATACCTCTTCAGCATTTCAGTACTTGCTTTGTGAAATACTCTCTCTCTCACACACACACACACACGTGCACACACATGCTTGTAGCTCTTAATCTGGAGTCAGTGGATCCGTGTCTCTCTGCACGTGCGGTTTGAACAGGGCTAAATTTACGCTAAAATGTCCCTGTCCTACACCGAAGAACGCACGCCATGCAATAAAGTGGAGGTTAGCCTGCTGGCCCACCATACTCAGGAAATACTTTCCCAGACAGTGCGTGTTTCCTCGGAAGTAAGTCCCGTTGGGGCTCACTCCCCAGGCAGACCTCCTGAACCTAAGGCCCACAGAACATGGGGAGGTGAGCTTAGTTCTGTGGAAACATGCATCCCGCGAGCAATCCTAAACACGGGGCAGGTGCAATCCTATGCACACTTTCCTGGGATTAAGCCCCTTTGAACTCTGGATAGACAAGACTCGGTTTACGGACTCAACTCCATTGAACATAGCAGGGACTTACTCCAGAGCAAACAAGCACAGGATTGTGCCGCAAGCTCTGGAACAGTTTGAACCTTCTCCATCAGCCTAATTGGGCCCAATCCTATGCCTGTTTACTCAGAAAAAAAGTCCTACAACTCCCAGAATCCCCAGCCAGCTGGGGAATTCTGGGAGTTATGGGACATTTCTCCGGTCTAAACATGTGTAGGATCGCTCTCTAACTCACACGAAGCCTTAGAGAAGCCATCATCGTAGCCTCAGCCCTGCAACTGTAAAATGGGGATGCTATAACCGAACCTATCTTACAGGATCCTGGCGATGAAGGTCCCTCGCACGCGTGAAGCGGATTCACTCCCCCTCCCCGCCATGCCCTCGTTGCTGATAAATAATGCGCTTTGTTTCTCTCCCGCTCCACCCGCGTACTGGCGACACAACTCACCGACGCGTCGCGGGACGAATGAACCCGACAAAATCGTAAGTCCCTTCACAAAGGCGTATCTCTGCGCCTGCCAATGGATCCTGACAACCGCCCACCCCACCTCTCACCTTTAACCACAGGCACCTCGCCTTGCTTCTAGCACCGTGCTAACTTTCGCATCAAGTGTGCGGGTTTCCCAGTAAAGCCCTGTTGTGCACGCTTCCCCAGGAAAAGAGAGCGAGAGCGAACTTTCGCTTGCCTTTTCAAAAGCGTGAGGCTTTCAAAGGTAGCTTTCTTACTCTCACTTTCCCTAAGAGAGACGCAGAGAAAACCAACCTTGTTTTTTATTTCCCCTTTCCTTTCCTCCTCCTCGTCCTTTTTTTTTTGGGGGGGGGAGGGTAAGTGTTAAATAACTTTCCCAGCGTGTATTAAAGGAAGATTGTATTTTATCAACAGCTGACTGAGGCTGCCATCTGATCCCCTCGGTTTGGTCTTCTAGTATCATATTTATTTAACCCTACTGGGGGACGACGATCGGGGGCGGTTTCCCCCTGCTGCCAAGAGCAAGTCACATTACACACTACCCCAGGGATCCTGATTGATTGTTCCCACCCCAAAGTCTTTGGATCATAATTTAACTCAGCGGCACGTCTTAGAGGCTAGTGTGTGTGTGTGTGTGTGTGTGTGTGTGTGTGAGTGAGTGAGTGAGAGAGAGAGAGAGAGAGAGAGAGAGAGAGAGAGAGAGACTGTGTGTGTGTGAGTGTGAGAGAAAGAGAGAGACTGTGTGTGTGTGTGTGAGAGAGAGAGAGACTGTCTCTCTCTCTCTCTCTGTCTCTCTCTCTCTCTCTTTGGGGAGGGGGGTGATTGGAAAGTATGTTAAGGGGATAAAACCTGGAGGAATTAGAAGAACACCGAGATACAGTTGCAAATACATTTAGGATGCGATCCTATGGGTGTTTAGTCAGAGTAGAACTCCTATAATTCCCAGCATTGGGGGATGCTAAGAAATGTAGGGCTTTTTCATCCCGTTCCAAACATTCGTCGGATTGCGCCTTTATTAGGCTGCAATCCTACATGCACTTCGCTGGGAGTAAGCCCCAGTGAACTCAAGGGGGTTTACCTCTGAGTAGATGGTCGCCTATAGGATTGCGACGGGGCATTCACTCTCAGTGAATGTGGATCTCAGTGTGGATCACATCCACAATAAAATGGGAGCCTTTGGTTTCTGCTCCAAGTTTCCCCCCTCGGTATATAAAACCATCTTTCAAACGGAGAGGAGGGGAAGGGTTGGGGGCGGGGAGGGAGCCCCCCATGTGTGGTGTAGTTGTCTGAGTGCTGAACTGGGAACAGGAAGATTTGGGTTTTAGTCCTTACTCGGCCATGAACCTCACTCAGTGACTTTGGGCGAGACGCTGACTCTCAGCATAGCCTACCTCACAGGGTTGTTGTGAGGATAAAATAGGGAGGAGAAAGACTATGTAATCTGCCTTGGGTTCCTTGGAACGGGGAAGGGGGATATAAATGTAAGAATAATAATTTTAAAAACCACCTGTGAAGATGCTCAAATGCATTTATTGATTGATTGCATTTTTATACTGCCCAATAGCTGAAGCACTGCCACTATTACCCCCGACAGATAAAAGATAGTCTGGAGCTTACTCAACTTTTCTTCTTTCTTTCTTATTTTTTATGTAAGAAAAATGCATTGCTGGATCAGACCTAGGGCCCCGGCATTTCTTTGGAACAAGGGCCAAACAGATGCTACCAGGAAACCCACATTCAATTTTTGTGCACTGCCCAGAGAGCTTCTGCTATTGGCCGGTATAAAAATGCAAGAAAGAAAGAAAGAAAAGCTCAACTCCCCAAGGAACAGCACTGTACACTGCCCCTGAACTGGGAAGTTCTGCCTAAGAGCCATGGATAGATGTCTCCTCTCTGATTTTTCTTTTCTTTTCTTTCTTACCCTCTAAGCCACATCTCATGCCAGGAAATTCCACAAGTCAATAATGTGTTGTATACAGAAGTACTCTGTGTGTGTGTGTGTGTGTGTGTGTGTGTGTGTGTGTGTGTGTGTGAGAGAGAGAGAGAGAGAGAGAGAGAGAGAGAGAGAGGCCTGCCGGAGGAGATTCCTCAACTTGACAGTCTTTTAGAACTTAAAAAAGCAATAAAGACAGATGTATTCTAGCAGGCCTATCCAGGGAAATTTTAGAATGTTTTCAGGATGTTTTCAGGATGTTTTAAAGATGTTTTAATCACATATGATATGTTTTAATCCATTTTAATATGTATTTTATATCATGTTTTTATAGTTTGAATTGTTTTAGTTTTTGTGAACCGTCCAGGGAGCTTCAGCTATTGGGCGGTATAAAAATGCAATAAATAATAATAATAATAATAAATAATAATGGACTGCACAACAGTTTTATTAAGTAATTCCAAGATCTAAGCTGATGAGAAAGGGGGAAATAACCTCACTCTGCCCAGTCTTCTTCAATACCTATATATATATATATATATATATATATATATATATATATCCATATCCAGTGCAGAAGAATCATCTGAGAAGCTGGTAGTGACTGGAAACTTACACAAGTATTGAGGATTATTATTATTATTATTATTATTATTATTATTATTATTATTATTATTATTATTACATTTATATCCTGCCTTTTTTCCTCCAAGGAACCCAAGGCAGCATACCTAATCCTCCTCTCCATTTTTATCCTCACAACAACAACCCTGTGAGGTGGGTTGGGCTGAGTGGGTTTCTATGGCCAAGTGCAGACTAGAACCCAGATCTCCCGACTCCTAGTCCAAGACTTTAGCCACCATACCACACTGACTCCCTGTATACAGGGAGCTGTCCGGCAGGTAGCCACAAAGCTTATTGACTCCCAGCTCCTATGGTAAAGGAGATGAGAGCAGAGTCCTTTGCAAATGAATTTGAAATAATGTTGCACCAGGTCTACAGGGAGTGTTTCATTTTCCTGTCTGTCCACCAGAGGCCTCTCTAACAGATTATCCCTAAGCACCCTGTGGGCCAGCTCCTGCAAGTACTTACAATTATCTTTTCTGAAGTTGTTTCCCTTTAGGAAAACACGCACTGTGTCCCTGAGAGATCAATTGGCTTCTGCCATTTGCCCCCACTGTTTCTGGTACCAGAGCCATGGGTGGTCATGGTAGATCCTTTACAAACCCTGATATCTGAAGAAGCCACTTGTTTGTTTGTTGTTTCAACCGTCATGGTCATATCAACCAAGAATAGGGTGACCATATGAAAAGGAGGACAGGGCTCTTATATCTTTAACAGTTGTATTGAAAAGGAAATTTCAGCAGGTGTCATTTGTATATATGGAGAACCTGGTGAAATTTCCACTTCATCACACCAGTTAAAGCTGCAGGTGCCCTGCCCTCTTTTAAATCTGGGCACTCTAGTATAGCTCCTGCACCTTGAACTGTTGTGATGAAGAGGGAATTTCCCCAGGTTCTCCATATATACAAATGACACCTGCTGAATGACACTTTTCTATGCAACTGTTAAAGATACAGGAGCCCTGTCCTCTTTTTCATAGGGTCACCCTAACTAAGAAGCCACTTGAAAATTTCCTAGAGTTCTCCTCTCTTGAGTTTTGCCAGTCCATATTGCACTGGAAGGAACAGTAGTGGTTTCCTACAGAGGGATCAGACCTTGCTTCTATATTATAGGCAGAATAGGAAAGGTTCTGCTTTGGTATGGTTCTTTCCATGGCCAGATGAATGAATGAAACTCTTCAGTGTTGGTAACTGCAGATTGGTAACTGCAGTGACATCCTCAATATACAGGTAAGGACTTTCCCAAAGCTTACACACAGGGTGAGTAACCAGGAAGACTGGCTAATAATTTTTGTTTTAATTCAATTTTGATAAGAATTTACCAAAATACACACATTTCCTCATATTTGGGATGGAAATAACTAGAGGAACATATGAGCAGGAGGGAGATATTGTTACCTTGCTCAACTCGTGGTCTTCTCCCAGACAACTGGTTGATGACTATGTGAACAGGATGTTGGACTAAGCCTTTGGTTGGTTTTGCAGGGCTCTTCTCATGCCCTCCTCCTTCTCCTTCTCCTCCTCCTCCTTCTTCTCCACCTCCTCCTCCTCCACTTCCTTCTCCTTCTTCTCCACCTCCTTCTCCTTCTCTTTCCATCACCATACAGTCAGTGTTCATAGACTTTTACAGAATAACACAAGGAAAAATGCATCTGCACCAATGAGTATAAAGTGTAAAGTTAATTGGTGAACTCGGACGTAATGGAGGCTTTAAAAAAATGATGCTATGGCTCTATTTTTTCAGGGGAAATGAGACCGACATTTTACAAATTGTAACATGATCTATCATCTGTCTGGTGAATGGAGCAAAGGGACACTCATTTCAAAACACAGTTTCTGACTTCTTGTTATTTGGAAGTTCACATGTTTTTGTTGGGTTGGAGATATATATATATAGTTTTCAAGTTAAAAAAGAAGAAAGAAGGGAAAAAAATCTGAATGTTGCCCATTGTAAGTTCACTCGCAAAAGGTAAGCTGTGCAAACACAACCAAACAATAGCTTGTGGTTTTCTTACACATGCTGCCTTTTCACCTTGCCACATCAAACCCTCTTTTCCTTATCTCTAGGCCACCAAACTTTCCTACCTCTTGCTAATCTTTGGTGTATGCGTCTTTTTTTTTTTAAAAAAAATACTCACTAGGAAATGGGGAGGAACAGATCAAAGAGTAAGCGTAGATGGTAATGTGCCCCCAAATCAATCAGAAATTGCGATGGCCATAGAAGAGTCAGGGGGAAAATGGGGTTTCTTTTCTTTTCTTCGTTTCCACAGTCTACCTGTAACAGAACAATCTGTGGTTCTACTGAAGCTTTCAAGTGAAAGTCTAATTCCACTCCATTGGAAAACCCAAAGGGGCGAGTTCTCTTTAGATTTGGTTTTGTTTCATCTTTATTGGTGAAAGATCCTTTGTTCTGTATTTCACTGTAATAATCATATTTACATCAGAGTGCAGTTGGGGCACAAGAGCCCCAGAAGAGAATGCAAAGTCCTCATAACAGTGTGTGTGTGTGTGTGGGTGGGTGGGTGGGTGGGTGGATGGATGGGGGGAAGAGATCAATCAGACTTTTTCTTCTTTTTCTTTTACTTTCTCTTATGGGAAGTAGAGATTGTTCTAACTGCCTTGGGATGTCTGACTTTCTCTCCGCCTCCCTAGCTTTTGCTCCTTAAGAAAGAGTTAAACTAGTTTACACAGCAGAAGGGGCAGCGTTCCTTCCCCCCCCCTCTTCAAAACATACTTCCCTAACTAAGCACACATTTTAACCAGCTTTCCTTTAAAAAAATGAAACAAAAAACCCAAATAGATTGCTTTTTCATAGTGTGACTAGCAAAATCAGATAATGACTTAAAGAGGTTGAAACCTAATCAGTACCTTTAAAAGAGAAGTGGGGGGGGGCGAGTGAGTCAAGAAGAGATTACAAGTTAACTTTGGTGATGTTTGCTGGCTGGCTGTAATGTTTGCTCTGTCACATTATGATGGAGAGAGTAATGGATTTATCTAGATAAGGGGAAGTGGAACCTGCCAAAATAAAAAAAAGTGCAAGGTCAAACACATGATAAGGCCTGACACTTTCCCCCTATTTTTCACACACTTGAAAGCAAGCGTGACAATATTAAGGCGAACAGGAGTCAACACCGAAGCACACCCAGCTTGAGCATATGAAAATGAAAAATCTCCAAACACAAATCATTCTTAGTTCTTATTTAAAGATTTTTTTACTAAAAAGCGTATGGGCTCTCCTTTCTGAATTCAGTTGCTTTCATCCTTACACTTGAAAGGTTTATTTTCAGAACTAAAAGTTTTTAGTGTTAACAATATATATATATATATGCCCAGCTTCTTAGTCTAGTGACATGATTTTTGCTTTGAGGATAGGCTGTAGCTCAGAGGCAGGGCACATGTTTAGCATGCAAAGGTTCAGAGGGAGACCCCCATCTGAAATCATTTTAAGGGAGAAATTTAGGATAACAGATTTAATTAACTAGATCCTGCGCTTACTAGTAGACAGGAAGTAGGCAGGCCCTTACTTCCTGTCTGTTTCTTCCGGTTTAAAGAGATGTGTTTTGTCTTGAGGATGCACTTGGTCAAATAGGCAACAGAGGGCTTATCCACACCTAAGCGTGTAGCAAGAGGGAAGGGCAAGGATTGCGGACTTACCTGCTTCTGCAATCCTCTCCCAGCTTCTATACAGTCACGCGATGTCCCAGAAGGAAAGAGGGACGTCACGGGCACTTTTTTTTTTTTTAAAGAAGAGGAGCCATGTGGCCCCAATCCAGGAAAAAGGGTAAGTAACAAACAAACTCTGCACCCAACCCTCCCACCACCATCACAGGGATGGTGAAATTACTGCCTCCCACCCCTGAAAGGCACAGAGCCACCCTGCACAACTCAGTGCCCATTTGACAACCTGGGAGCCCACACCACACCAGCCATGGTCTTTGGGGTTGTCCTAGGACCACGGAAAAACCAGGAAATCTGTGGTTGCAGTTATCCCATGGAAGGTGAGTGGTTGTCCCCGGTTGAGCCTGGGATTCCCCGTGTGTCATTTGAATGCACAGTGACGACCTAAAGATAACCCCAGGATATATGCATGGTGTTTATGCATATATCCTGGGGCCAGTTACCCAGTTACTTTATCAATAGATGTTCATATACTTAGATTAAAAGCAAATATATTTAAGACAATTATGGAAAGAAATGGTATCCTGGTACATGTTGACAAAGTTTAACACAGGAAAAGAAAACAAGACATAACATAGTGCATATATTACCAATATAGCTTTCTGCCAGCAAAGGTTACCCCACTGCTAGGAGCAACCACAGACAATACCTTCAACTTTTCTTTTTCAGTTTTGCACTTGAACACGATATGTCATGTGATTGTTTATTGTAATCTGATTGGATATTGATTTTTCCCTAATCCCACCTCTTCATATTTATTCATATTTGCTGATGTCTTGTTTTCTCAATTGTTTTATAGAAATTTCCCAATGTATTCTCTGTTGTTTTGCCCTGCCTAGGAAAGCCTTTTCTTGTCAGTTTCCCCTTTTCACTGGCCAAGCTGAACAAATAAGCAGCCGGGAGCAAACTTTGTTTCAGCGTTTTAGCTAGGCCTCTTTGGTAAGTTTAATATGATCATCACCTTAAAATCAATCAAACAACAAAACCCTAAGAACAACCTTTTTTGCCTTTGTAACCCTCTTCACTTGGAAGAGTGAATACTGATTCACTCTTCCAAGTATGTGAAGACAATACTGATCTGGATAGAACACTGGTCTACATCAGAATAAGGCAGCTTCCTATGTTTCTAATTTCTACTCTCCTCTGAGTTTCTGCATGAGTAACTGTTCTGGGCATGCCTCCTCGCTGGGAGGAGGAAAAGCTGGACAGTGACTCATGTGGAAATATAACAGATAGCCTCCCTTGAGGGCTGATAATTCTGTTGCAACTCCAGAAGAGGAGTGATCCAGTTTTATGCACTAAGGAGATTTGACAGAGTTAGCCACATGCATGGTAAGGAAGGTAGATTAGCAAGAGGAATGACCAAAATGATGAATCACACAGAGTGGTAGGAGACCAACTCCTTCATGGATGAGTCTTTTGGGTTCACACACGCATACGAAGTTGTCTTACACTGAGTGAGACCATTAGTTCATCTAGCTATGGGCTTTCCAACATAGAATGTGTGGGAACCCATGTATCTGCGGACACCTTGCTCCATGCTGTGGGGCTCCCTGTTCCCCTTATTTTTAAATCAATCAATCAATCAATAAAACTGGCATGCTGCAGAGTGAAGCACCAGCCTCCAGAACCAACTTTATTTCCAAGAATGCATCTGGGCATTGTACCATCAGACCACAGGTCCAGCTAGGTCAATATTGCCACACTGTCTGGCAATGGCTCCCCAGGCTTTTAGATGGGAATCTTTTCTTGCCCTGCCTGGAGATTCCAGGGACCGAACCTGGAGTTTTTACATGCAAAGATGTGCTCTACCACTGAATGGCTTTACTTTTTGCAACACATTAAGAATTGTCCTCTGGCACCATCATGAGCTTCAGTACAAGGGGTAGGGATTACCAAGCTACATTTTAGGTGTTCAAACCTGGAAGATCACTATTATTTTTATTTATTTATTTATTTATTTATTTATTTATTTATTTATTTATTTATTTATATAGCACCATCAATGTACATGGTGCTGTACATAGTAAAACAGTAAATAGCAAGACCCTGCCGCATAGGCTTACATTCTAATAAAGTCATAATAAAACAATGAGGGGAAGAGAATGCAAACAGGGGGTAAAACTAACAGTATAAAGTCAGAACAAAATCAAGTTTTAAAAGCTTTAGGAAAAAGAAAAGTTTTTAGCTGAGCTTTAAAAGCTGCGGTTGAACTTGTAGTTCTCAAATGTTCTGGAAGAGCATTCCAGGCATAAGGGGCAGCGGGAGAAAATGGACGAAGCCGACCAAGGGAAGTAGAGACCCTTGGGCAGGCGAGAAACATGGCATCAGAGGAGTGAAGAGCACAAGTGGGGCAATAGTGTGAGATGAGAGAGGAAAGATAGGAAGGAGCTAGACAGTGAAAAGCTTTGTAGGTCAACAGGAGAAGTTTATATTGGATTCTGAAGTGAATTGGAAGCCAATGAAGAGATTTCAGAAGTGGAGTTACATGGTCAGAGCGGCGAGCCAAGAAGATGATCTTAGCAGCAGAGTGGTGAACAGAAACCAACGGACTGATGTGAGAAGAAGGAAGGCCAGTCAGAAGAAGGTTGCAGTAGTCCAACCGAGAAATAACCAATGCATGAACAAGAGTCTTGGCAGAAGAGACAGACAAAAATGATCGAATCCTGGCAATATTATACAGGAAAAAATGACAGGATTTAGCTACTGCCTCAATATGAGGAATAAAGGAGAGCGAGGAATCAAATATAAAGCCAAGGCTATGAGCTTCCTTGACTGGAGTAAGCGTAACATCATTGACAGTAAGAGAGAATGAGAGATGAGGAGAAGGTTTAGGAGGAAAAACAAGCAATTCAGTCTTTGCCATATTAAGTGTCAAATGATGATGAAGCAACCAAGCTGAGATATCTGAAAGACATGCCGAGATACGATCGTGAACATCAGGAGAAAGATCCGGAGATGAAAGATATAATTGTGTATCATCGGCATACAGATGATATTGGAGGCCATGAGATTGAATTGGAGTACCCAAGGGCAACATGTATAAAGAAAACAACAATGGACCAAGCACCAAGCCTTGCGGAACCCCTACTGAAAGGGGAAAAGAAGAAGACGAGCTGCCATTAGCCAACATGCTGAAAGAACGACCTGCTAGATAGGAGGCAAACCAGTTATAGACAGAGCCACAAAATCCAAGGTCATGAAGGGAATCTAAAAGAAGATCATGATCAACTGTGTCAAAGGCTGCAGTTAGATCAAGGAGAATAAGAACAGAATAATGGCCTTTAGACTTGGCAGTAAGAAGATCATTGGTAATCTTAGTAAGGGCTGTTTCAGTGGAATGCAAAGGATGGAATCCAGATTGAAAAGGATCCAGAGCAGAGTTACTAGAAAGAAAATCAAGACAACGAGAGTAGACCACACGCTCCAGGATCTTTGAAACAAAAGGCAACAAAGAGACAGGTCGGTAGTTAGACAGAGATAGCCTATCAAGAGTAGGTTTCTTGAGAATGGGAGAGACTGTAGCATGTTTAAAAGCAGAAGGAAATGAACCAGAGGACAGAGAAAAATTAATAATATGAAGCAAGGAAGGGAGGATAGCAGGGATAAGATTTATAAAGACGCGAGAAGGAATCGGATCACGAGAACAAGTGGAAGGCTTCGAAGAGCGCAGTATTGTAGACAGTTCATCAGCTGAGACCAAAGGAAACACAGAGAAATTTGCAGGAGGAACTGACAGATGAGGAACAGGAACTGGAAGAGGAGCAGAGCTGGCCAGATCAGAGCGAATAGTTTGGATTTTAGCATTGAAAAAAGAGGCAAAGTTATTAGCAGACAGAGAGGCGGGGAGAGATGGTGGATTAGGCTTCAGAAGAGAATTGAAGGACGCAAAGAGCCGCTGAGGATGCCTAGCATTTGGCTGGATCAACGTTGAGTAATACTGCTGTTTGGCCAATGAAATGGCAGAAGAGAAAGAGGAGAGTACAAATTTGTAATGGACAAAGTCTGCCCAGTCCCTGGTCCTATGCCAAAGGTGTTCAGCTGCCCGGGAACAAGAGCGAAGGTAGCGGAGGAAAGAGGTGAGCCACGGTTGGGGTTGAGAAGGGCGAACTATCCGAGTTGTAGATGGAGCAAGATTATCAAGAGTTGAAGATAAGGAGGAATTAAAGAGGGAGACAGCTGAGTCCAAGGAGACATCACGAGTCAATTCTACCACCAGAGTGAAGAGAAGCAATAAAGTCCAATAACTATTAAAAAATCCAATAAATAACACACCTTCTAGTCACAGTGACCACCATAGTGTCAGATGTTGTCTAAGCATCGGAGAGGGCTTTACGTCAGGAAATATATGGTTCTAGGTACCCTGTTCCCAAGTCATACCTGCTTATAATCTTGTGTGTGTGTGTGTGTTTTACTATGCTTGAACTCAGACTAATTGTGAGAGGTTGGCCTTGATCTTTCCTACCTCAGAAGGTATGTTTACAGATCTGGCTTTCGCTAAAGGAATTCCAAGGTTTTTTTTTTCATCCCTTGTCAAACTACTCAACCCATACCATCCTGATATGTGTTATACATTTCAAATTATGTGAATATGCAGTACTGTATAATTTCGTTTTTAAAATATTCCTATATGGTGCCGTCCAGCTCTCTCTGCCTTCAATGATTCCATTTTAATAATCTCTATCAATATTGGGTTTGAACAGATTTTAATGTCAACTGGGGATTAATGTGCATTAATTGAATTGACTGTATTTCCTTTAATGAGCACAAAAGGATTTGGTGTTAATACTGATGATCCTAATAAGACTCCTCTGTATTATCTGAATTTTCTCAACACCCTGCAATAGTTTATTAGAAAATGAATTAATTTTGTTACTGTTGCCTGGTTTTATTTTGTGTGGTGTTTGTTTTTTTAAATAACAATTCAGGCAAGGTTGATCGCAAATTGAATTTCATTTACGAGATTTAGGGAAATTATGTTTGATTGCGATACAGTTGCAATGGAGTGAATCCTAGATTCCCCTTCTTGTTCTACACATCCCAATGCCTGATTTGTCAATAGATGGATAAAGGGCCTGTTCAGACAACACACTTAGCCATGGTTAGGCCACTAAACCTTTTGCAGCAAATGGTTAGTGAGCATTGTTAAATCATGGTTATAACCACCATGGTTAGGAATGGTTCACACGACACGCTAAGTCATAAGTGGTTCACATGACATGCTAAGCCATAATTTTTAACTCAAAATACTTAACCACTGTGGCTTAGCATGTAGCCTGAACAGGGTCAATGTTTGAAAATGGCACTTCTGATGCATTCAGCAATATTCAATATCAGGAATTTAAGCTCTTCAAAAGTAGAGGCTTTGCCTAACTTCAATACTTGCTCCTGAAATCCCTGTTCAGTGGCTTTCTAGCTTCTGTGCTAAGGTATAGAGGCTGGTAGGTAAGCATTGGGGAATGTGTGGTCTTTGGTTTCTCATTTTTCCAATCATCTGTTCATCCCAAACTTTGCATTTTCCCCAACTTAAATTGGCCCCATTCTGAATGTTGAGTTGTTTTTTTAAAAAAAAGTTTGCATGGAAATTTGTATATATTTTTGTGTATATTTCTGCTAATACATGCATTTGTGTGTCCACTTTCCCCCTTATGGATTCATTTGCGGGAAAGTGTAGTGCAGAAATAAAGAGGCGACACATCATAGCTGGGTTTAAACAAGGGCCAACATTTATTTGATGGATCTGCAAAGGGAAACCTAAGCGGGCACCTACCTATCACGGCGTAAGCCGTTAATAATCAGGGCGAGAGATTCCGAGCCCCAGAGACGGTGTGTAACTGTCGCCACCCCTTAGGTCCCCCTTTTGGGGTGGTAGGCCTTCTGGTGTCACCCTTCCTCCTGCCGCCAGGCTGTGAGTGGGTGAGAAAGGTTGGCCTCAAGGATAAGCCTTATTTCAGCTGCTGGACTGCAGGGCTTGGAGCTGCTGAACCTCAGGCGTTATCCTTAACCGTTTGGTGCCGTGGAATACTCACCGACCGTAACGAACCGCAGATGCCCTCCTACCCGCCATAAATGTGACCGAATCTGAACAAATTAACCTATTTAATACTCCATGGGCTGTCTTACAGTATGAAGTAGGCGAAAAAACTCATAACCAGTTCAGATTGTGAGCAAAAAATTCCTACTTGGCTCCTAAAATAGGCAACCAGCGAACCCATACTGTCTACAGGGAGGGAGGGAGGGAGCCGCTTTGGGAAAGAGGAGGGGAGGAGGGGGATGAGCCCTTAAATAGGCTTGTTTCCCCTTCTCCCTCCCCGAAAGGCGCGTGTCGCCAGCCAATCGCTGGCATCCGCACATCCTCTTTTCTGCCCCCACCCGCAATTAGCTTCCCCGCGCCCAGGCTGTGCCGGGCGCGGCAGATTAGCATTTTTGTACACTTTTTTTTTAAAAAAAAAAAAAAATTGGGAAATCCATTCCAAAATTCGGAGAAGTGCGAATTTCAAAGGATAACCAGGTTTTGGTTTGTGTTTTAGTTTGTCTCTACCGTATGGATGCTGCAATGACACCCATTGTCTATTTGCAGTGGTGGTGCAATAGTGTAGGATTGAGGAGGTCAGCTTTTTTGTCTATGGCCATGGCTAGACCTAGCAGTTTATTGTGATGGAGGGGTGAAGATCTTGCAATTTTATGATCACGAGATCTCCCCCTCTGTCTACACGTGGCACGCAACATCCTGGGAGGAGGAGGATGTCGCAGCTGCCATTTTTTTGGTTTTTAAAGGGGAAGGAGCACTTGAGTGCAAAAGGTAAGTGTTGTTTTTTTACAACCCCCCTTTCCGCTTCCCCCACCCCACCCCTGATGGACACAGAGCTCCTGAGGAACCATGCGGGAACCATGCTGCATGCGTGGTTCCCGGCTCCTCACAGTTACTTGCGAGGAGCTGGGACGAAACCACAATGCCCAGCCATATGTCCCAGGGTCTCAGGATCATCCTGAGACCACGGGAAAAAGCAGGATGAATGGCTATGCTGATATCCTGGGGCAAGGGAGGGGTCATCTTCACTGCTCCCGGGATCCCCTGTGTGTCATGTGGATGCACAGGGATGATCCCAGGGTGATCCCCAGGATATTGGCATGTCTAGCCATGGCCTTTGACTCAGAGTTATGGTCTGAAGCTACATAATGCAGCAGTCATGTTGAAGCCAAGCAGGTTTGGGTCTGGTCAGTACCTGGATTGGAGTCCTCTTGTATGCTCTGTGTTATATACTCAGTGTAGGCCACCTTGAACTGTGTTGAGGAATGACAGTATATAAATGTAGTAAGTAAGGTCAGCAACTCCTTCTTCCAGCAAACTGTTACGATGGCACTGAAAATACGATCCCTGGTTGCTGTGAGTAGCTGACAATTACTGGGATCACAGCAGGCAGGTAGGGGGAGCAAGTCTTTCTTTCCCTGACATGGTTTGAAGATAATTGTTCCATAATGTTGTAACTTGCATTGGAAGGAAAACTATTGGCACATTTGAGAATTTTCTTCTCAGGTCAAACAGTAGCTTGGGAAGATGGATTCCCATCGGCATAATTGTAAGTCTCCATCCCACAACAATATTTGCATTTTAAAAAAAACAACCCACATGTTGTTAAATGAAAGACACATTTGGCCATAAGAGAGCCAGTGTGGTGTAGTGGCTGAGGTGTTGGACTGGGAGTTGGGAGATCCGGGTTTGAGTCCCCACTCAGCCATGGAAACCCACTGGGCGACTTTGGGCCAGTCACAGACTCTCAGCCCAACCTACCTCACAGGTTGTTGTTGTGAGGATAACATGGAGAGGAGGAGGATTATGTACGCCATCTTGGGTTCCTTGGAGGAAAAAAAGCAGGATATAAATGTAATAAATAAATAAATAAAATAAGAGGCCTAATTTGGACCAGATCCTGACTTTGTTGGGGGTCAGATCAAGGAGTCCATCCAGTCTAGTCAACCCTTTCAGGTCTGGGGACTCCTATATTCCAAAACTGCCATGTGGGATCTATTTTTAGCCTATTCACCAATTTATGTATATTTAAGTGAGACTTAATCCTTAAGTGAGGATTACTTCTGAGCAGACATGCATAGGATCACTCTCTACCTCTCTGTTCTGCCTCCTCTTAAAAATAGGTGGGTGGGAAGGAAATAGTAGTACTGTTTCTACCATGGCTCACCTTAGCTTGGCTCATGGCTCACTTATGGGTCCAAGCCAAGTGATTAAGTCCAGAATCCATTCTCACCAGTGGTCAGCCAGATATCACTGGGATGCCCACAAGGTGGTCACAAAAGCAATAAGAATCTTTTGTTGTTTATCCCTTGTATCTGGTACTGAGTTATACTCCCTCTGAACATAGACATTCTCTTTAGCTATCACAGCTGAAAGTCATTGATAAACTAATCCTCCATGCCTTTCTAATCCCAGTAATAACAACGGTAATAACAGAAGAAGATAAATGGATCTTTTGAATATGCCTGACTATGCGACAGGCACAACTCACCAAAGTATGCGACATCAAAACAGAACACCTAGCTACACGCTTCCACGCACACTTCACATTTTGTCAGATCTCACTCTTCAAGTTCAGCAGCCAAGCAAGGGTTAACCCTAAAGCATTCCACCTTGAACCCCCTGTTCTCTTTATCTAGCACACCATAATAAAAGATCAGGAGTTCCTGCTTATTATCTTATTTTTTTTCCCTGCTTGTTTTACCAGGCTTGGGGCCCACACCAGTTATGGATTAATACTGTGATCAATAGAAAGCTTGCTGTCTCTCTCTCTGCAGGAGAAAATGAACTGAAAATGCAGTCAAACTCTTATTGATCAAGGATATAGGTCTCACTTTCATTACCTCTGTCTCTTGATAACCCACAAATAATGTGATGAGTTGCTAATCTCTCTGATTTTCAATGGACCCTTCACCCCTCTAGACTGTGCTCGCCAGCTCTTTTTTTGCTGTGGTCCATTCTGCTGTGTAATACATGTAGCTTCCAATCTATTCCCATCTGGCCTGGTCAATTGAGTCACTTAAAAATGGTTCATAAATAGAGATGGGCCAACAGGAATATACAATTATATTTGGCTCTTTCAAAGCAGATGGATTATCCAATAATAACAGGCCGATTAGTTGAGTGGAAGAAGACATTGCTTGATTTACGAGCATGACTCTGTGTGTGTGTGTGTGTTGATACACACACATACGCACTGTATATCAGAGTTAGGTAAACTTCAGGCTTGTGGGATCTACTTTATCCCCCACTCCCCCTGGTTAACCCTGAGATCCACCAATCAGTCCCAGGTGCAAAATAGTGTCTTAGACATGTGAACATACTCTCAGAATTAAGGAGCAGAGTGCTGTTCGGAGCATATGCTCAGCCCAGGAAAGCATGATTCATACCAGAACCAAGATCTCAAGTTCATTCACACAAAAATCCACTGCTGAACCTCCACCCCCTGCCAGTATTCATCTTCAGCAACTTGTTGTTATTCGGGGAGACACTTTTTAGTTGTTTTTGTCACAAGGGTAGGCAATCTTTCTGGTTCATTGCTGCCTTTGGCAATTAGGCATCATCACAAAATGGCTGCCATAGGAGGCATGGTGGAGGACAAGTAACCTGCCCAAAAGATGGAGTTCTAGGAAGAGGCAGAACTGAGTCCCAACACACTAACTCCTTTGAGTTAGTTTTCAGAACAAACAGAAACCTATTTCATAGCAATCCCAGCAGCAGGAAGAATGTGTGTGTGTGTGTGTGTGTTTAAAGTGGGATGGGTAGAAAGGTGTCCAGGTGGGGCATTAGGGCCTGCAGGTACCATGTTGGCTTCTTCTGCTTTACTGCAAATCATGCAGAAATCTACCAGTAGATCCCATTCTAATTTTTGCCCAACTCAGCTACATATAATTTGAACTGTGGTATCTCTGACTCTAGACAGTGGCTACTTTGAAGATAATTTCAGTAGGAACCCCCTCCCCACCCACCCACAAATAAGAAAAGTCTCAGTGTGCCTGAGCCTTTAGAGAACCACTAGTGTCCATAGTTGCTGGTACTGGTGAGGCAGACCAATTTTCTGACACTGTATAAACCATCTTCTAATTTTCAAACTGCCTCTAATCATGATGGGACCATTTAAAGAAGGATTTTAGAGTACATGTTTTGCTTGCAGAATGTCTCAGGTTTAATCCCTGGCATCTCTAGGTAGGGCTGTGGAGGTCTTCTGTGGGAACTCTTGGAGAGTCACTATCGGTCAGTGTAGACAAGACTAGACTAGATGGGCCAAAGGTCGGACTTGGTAGATGGTGGCTCCCTGTGGTCTACAGGGTAGGTCCATAGCTTAATAATAGAGGTGGAAGGTCCTAGGTTCAATTCCGATCACTTTCAGGTTGGGTTATGAAAGACCTTCCACCTGAAAGTCAGAGGAAAGAGGGTGGGACCAAGGGAAGGGGTCCTCCACAGGTCTGAGGTTGAACATCTCCCGGATCTTAATCTGTGTCTGTGAAGGTCTGAGGCTTACTGAGGCAAGATAATAAACTCAGTCTCAGAGGCTTGGATTTTTCTGTTGGAAAGGGGTATCCCTGAGAGGAGCAGTTTCATTTCTCCAGTCAAGATTCATTCCCCAGTTAAGTTTCATTTCTTTAAAATGGGAACAGTATTTTCTGTTTTTGGGGGAAGAGGGTATAAAAGAGTGAAAGAACCAGCCAGAAAAGAGCCAGGAAAAGACCAGAGCATAAGGAAGGAGCAGAAAGATGTAGTTTGAAGAAGTCTAGGTGAAACATAGGGTAAAAGAACTTGTGTTTTTGCAAACTATATTTTCTTTTAATGTTTTTTTGTATCAGTCAGCTCTATTGTCTAAATACCTTTAGTTGTAAGTTGATTGTTTTAATTCACTAGTAAACTGTTGAGTGTCACACACCCCATGTCTACAGCCTAAGACCCATATTACTGGGAAGGGGGAGGTAAAAATTAGAAAAGTGGGTCTGTTATAGAGCAAAGATCCTTAAGGAGTTGCTCAGGGACGCCAGGTCATTACAGGAATCTTTTCAGGATCACACTGAGACCGTATCTCAAGCAAGCTTGCAACCATGCAAAGAACATTGTAGATTCCCACCCAACCCCACCCCACCCCACAAAGCCATAGCACCTTAGAGATTTAGGACACCGCTCACTGCATAGTTCTCCTGTATCAGCTGTATGTGCAGACTTCTACTGTTACTTTCTACTGTTAGTTTTTCCCTACCCTGTGCCTGCTTACCCTACCCTGTACCTGTTTGCATTCTCTTCCCCTCCTTATTGTTTTACTATGATTTTATTAGATTGTAAGCCTATGCGGCAGGGTCTTGCTATTTACTGTTTTACTCTGTACAGCACCATGTACATTGATGGTGCTATATAAATAAATAATAATAATAATAATAATAATAATAATAATAATGTATTGAAATGAATTGGAGCCAAGCTCTGTTTACTCCAATGGTGAATGTTCAGGAAACAATTACCAGTAGATTCTTCCCTGAGACTGCCACCCTAAACACACTTACTATGGAGTAAGCACCACTGAACATCACAGGACTTACATCTGACGTAACATGCATAGGATTGCACCATTAAGGTGGTAGTCAATCTATTACAAGAGGCCCCGAAGGAGAAAGAAACATATTTCAGTAATGGGAAGAGAATGGGTTAAAGAAACATATGGGCATTTATGCTGCAGTTCATTTGAATCAACTGGTAAGATCTGAGGAAAACGTCTTGCAAAGCGACCCCTAATTAAGCTTCTTCTTTTTTTAAGTATTCCCTAACCAAAGAAACCCAACAAAATGAAATCCCAGGGAAAAAATACACAAATCAGCAACAACAACACACTAGCCTACACTCTTTCTTCTTCTTTTGAGATGTCCTGTTCAACCCTGAGCATGGTGTTACCATTTGGGTGCCGATCACATGCATAATTAATGCAATCTGTCAGCTATTAGGACTCTCCTTGACAGTGCTGAGATGATGGCCCTTAAATTTGTCCACGTGGGGCTGTCATCTCCCTGGGCCTTACAGGAAGGTCTGCTCTGAGATGGCCTGGATAGAATGCCACCAGTGTGGCTAACCCAAGCTCACGTCACATCTTTCATGGCTGCCCTCTTCGGCATAACAGCTGAATGAGAATAAGCCCTTTTATGTCCTTCCTTTTTCCTCCCCCCCCCTTCCCCAAATCTAACGCTTTTATTTTTGTCAATAAACTGTGTCATTTATTCTAGTGAAGAAAACTCATGTTGTTTGAGGTCTTTATCAGAGTTCCTACAAATCAGGTTAATTGGTGATCAACAGAGCTTTTTTGCTTTTAATGAGGCCTAGTAGCCTAAGGCAAGGCCTTGCTTTTGATAAGGGACTTTTCCTTCCCTTCTACTGGACTCTTTGATCACTTTTTTTTTTAACAACAGGGGGAAAAAAATCAGGAGAACAACCGCCGGGAATGTCATTGTTTTTTAATTGCCTGATTACCAAATGTTGGAGATAAAAGATAGATGTTCTCAATTAATAACATTTACATAGATTAGCATCACTAACAAGCCTCATTAGGAGCTACTGACTTTTTGTTTAGATGGTGGCCCATGTCATGTGTGAGCTCTGGTTTTGCAGCTGTAAGGGTGCCTTCTGCCCACATAAGTGCAAGGATCCCATTTCTTTCTCATCTCTTTCTGTTGCCCCAAATGGAGACGGTGTGTTCAAAGGTATGTGGGGGACACGTTCAGGAAAGTTTACTCCTTTACAACAGTTGTTTATTTGTCGTACTCTGGTAAAAATAGCTAGATCTCAGGAAGGAGCAATTTGCTCATCCTGAAATAGCCAATGCAGCTGAGTCAGGGTTGGTGCATCCCAATAAAGAGCATAGGAAACAGCCTTTGGTGTCCAAATTCAACAGGTGCTAGGACAAACTGAGAAACAATCAGGAGAGGAATACTGTTGCCCCCAGTGCTGGCTCTAGTTTTTTGAGGTCCCCATATCCTCAACAGGCTCTTTCTATCCACAAGTCTACCTTCTCACCACCACTGCCACCAGTTGCTATTGCTCCTCATTTTCTTGTTCATTGTTGCTACCCATTTCTTTCTTGAGAGGCAGAACCAATGAGCAGTTGGCAATGGAATTTACTGTTCCACCTTCTCAACGTCACTGTTGTCTGGACCACAGATGAACAAGCAGGTTGCAATTATGGAGAGGAGGAGCAACTCTTGTCAGTGGTCCTGGGCTGGGGAGTGGACCCTCAACAGGTGCCCAACCATACCTACCTTGACACCAGCCTGGTTGCCCCATTTTAACCCATCTGTCTCTCTGTCTATCTATATCCTAAGTATTTGTCCTACCATATCTTAAGTGTTCATATCCCGCTCTTAAACAAAATTCTCAGGATAGACTACTGGCAGACAACACACTAACCCACAGTTAAAAAAACAACAACCAATGGTTCAACAACAACCCACTCAGTGGTTGAGTGTGTTGAGTTAACAGCCCCTTGGTTGGAGGGACTGGTTGTTACATAATGTGAAATAATGTTTACTATTTAGATATGAGGCTATTGAATAACCTTGGGCAAGTCACTATCTCTCAACCTAGACTACCTCATAGGGTTGTTGTGATGATAAATTGGGGAGGAGGTCCATGTATGCTGCCTTGAGCTGCTTGGAGGAATAGTGGGATATACATTTAGTTAATAAATCAAAATCATTTTTCTTTATGCACTTAGAAAACTTAGTTCAACCCTCAAATCATTGACCTGTCAAAAAGGTAAGATTTGGATTGCCACTCCAAATTGACTCATAACATTTATTGATTTATACCAACTCAGTTCAGCTTCCTTGGGAAGACAAATGCAGTTCACCTACAGAGCTGTCATTTGAACCAACCCTAGGTTATAACCTATTTGGCTTCTCCATCTCAGCTCACCATCTCAGGTCAGGGCATGGATGGCTGCCAAGGCGTTAGACAACCAGGCTGCTGAGCTGCATCGCCTCAAGATAGACAAGCTGAGTTTCCAACCGTTCTTGTTGTATGACCCTTACTTGTCATACACATTGACCTTGTGAAAACTGGAGTGGTTTTTTTGCCCCCACCCCATCTTTCTTTTCTTGTAAGGAAAGAAAGCCAACAATTATATTGCTGTATACAGTGTGCGTGAAGGTGGCTGTTTCTGGGTTGCAAAAGTACTGGGAAAGGAGAAATATCCATGGAGTTTGAGAAGGTCCCTGGTTCAACACCACCATATTTAGATAGGGCTGGGAAGGATCCCTGTTGGAAACACTGGAGAGTGAGCCACGGCCAGTCATGTTTGGTGTAGACCAGGAGCACTGTACCTCAGTCCCATGGGCCAAATGTGACCAGATTTGGGCCCCTAATCTGACCCTCAGGATTCCTCTGGCTCCTCCTGCTGCCAGTCTTTTGTGGCTTCATGGCTTTTGTGGGTTTCTCTCTCTCCCCCCCCCCCAGTTCTAAAAGGCTGAAATGCCTCTCCTAAAGCTTAGTTACTTGTAGTAACTCCTTATAACTCCTCCCCTGTATATCTCTGGGCACACCTCAATACTTAAGAGAGTGCCTCTCCCTATATCTGCTTGCCTGAGACTTGAGATCTGTTGGAGGAGCCCTCCTCCGCATTCCACCAACACAACATATATGCTATGGTGGGACAAGGGAGAGGGCTTTCTCTGTTGTGGCACCCTGACTGTGGAATGCTCTCCTCTTGGAGGCCCAACTGGCGCCAACGTTGACTTTATTCAGGTGCCATGTAAAAACATGGCTTTTCAACGAAACTTTAATGGTAAAATTCACCTGGCTTGCACATTGTTTTAATTGTTTTTACTGCTTTTAAATTATATACCGGTTTTAACTTGATTAATGGTTTAGTTTGTTTTTAGCTGTGTATATTTGTTGTTTTATACTGTATGATTTTATCTGTATGCTGCCCTGAAATCCTAGTGATATAGGGTAGGATACAAATGTTTTAAATAAATAAATAAATAAATAAATAAATAAATAAATAAATAAGAGCTTTATGCTGAAATATGCTGGTATTTGGGATAGTTTTCACCCAAAAACTACCTTTCACCCTGCCCACCACTGAAATGAGCCTCCCAAGAACGTTTCAGAACTTGAATTGAATAAGTTTATTATGGTATAACAACCAGCACTCCAATCGAACACCATACAATTAAGTACATTAAGTACTCTTCAAATACTTAAAAGGTTGTCACACAGAGGAGGGCCAGGATCTCTTCTCGATCCTCCCAGAGTGCAGGACACGGAATAACGGGCTCAAGTTAAAGGAAGCCAGATTCCGACTGGACATCAGGAAAAACTTCCTAACTGTTAGAGCAGTGCGACGGTGGAATCAGTTACCTAGGGAGGTTGTGGGCGCTCCCACACTAGAGGCATTCAAGAGGCAGCTGGACAACCATCTGTCAGGGATGCTTTAGGGTGGATTCCTGCATTGAGCAGGGGGTTGGACTCGATGGCCTTGTAGGCCCCTTCCAACTCTGCTATTCTATGATTCTATGATTCTATGAATTTAACACATTACATTACATTACAGATGCAAAATGTGCATATGCATGCAGCAATAAGAACACACAAGTGCGGCAATTATAAAAGTCACTATGTTATTAATGTCTCACCTCTTTATGGTGTGAGATGGCTACAGCACAAAATCTGGCCACTTTCGCAGTAATTTGGGCATTCAAGCCTGACTGAAGAAAATCTAAACAAAATTTGTCCATTCTGCCCAGGAATTGTTTTATGAGTGGTGTTATTAAGGAAACTCTGAGATCTTTATACAGGTGGCAGTAAAGTAAAACATGGACTATTGTCTCAACATCCCCCAGAAATCGAATTTGGCTCTTGGGCTGAGAGAGGTTAGATGCCCCTGGAATGGACAACACTAGGCACCAATGGTGTGACCTGAGAGAAGGCAGTTTTCCACATTCTATATGGAGGGAGCATTGATCAATAATGCAACACATGCCTTGCCTGTAGAAAGACCCATGTTTAGTCTACAGGTAGGAGTGGGAAGGATCCCTGTCTGAAAGCCAGCAGAAGTACTTGCTGTCAATGTAGACCAGCATGTTATAGAGTTGGAAGGGTCCTATAAAGCCATTGAGTCCAACCCCCCTGCTCAATGTAGGAATCCACCTTAAAGAATGCCTGAAAGATGACTGTCCAGCTGCCTCTTGAAGGCCTCTAGTGTGGGAGAGCCCATAATCTCCCTAAGTCATTGGTTCCATTGTTGTACTGCTCTAACAGTCAGGAAGTTCTTCCTGATGTCCAGCCAGAATCTGGCTTCTTGTAACTTGAGCCCATTATTCCGTGTCCTGCACTCTGGGATGATGGAGAAGAGATCCTGGCCCTCCTCTGTGTGACCACCTTTCAAGTACTTGAAGAGTGCTACCATGTCTCCCCTCAGTCTCCTCTTCTCAAGGCTAAACATAGACAGTTTTTTTCAGTCTCTCCTCATAGGGCTTTGGGTTTGAATCTGTCTGCATTTCAACCATGCTTGTGGCATTAAGTCATCCACAAATTTCTTCATATTTGGGATAGAAAGAACCTGAGATTTTTTGGAGGAAAAAGGAATGCAAGAGAAAGTAAAGCTGACTGATTTGCCCACCCTTACGTAAGAGTGAACCTTCAATTTCATTTCAGAAAACAAGTATACTATCAAGTAGGGCTGGGCCAAGATGTTTCATTTTTTAAAAAAAATTCTACAATACTTAAACATACACCAATACAATTAAAAAAACACACATACTACATAACTGTTGATTAACATTAATATCGTATCTATATAACATAATCAAAGTTAACGTACAAGTGCACCCCCCACCTCGGGATCTCATTCCTGATTCCAAAATCTCATACTTTCTTCTGCTGGTGGTTTCCCACTTCCCTTAGAAAACACGAATATTAGGAACTGTTTCCAGATTCCTTCAAAATCATTTGTTTTAGCTATACCTCTTCTCAATTTAATATTACAAGTCAATTTATCATTAATAGCTATATCCCATACTTCTTTGTACCATTCTTCAATACAATAATCTCCTTGAATCTTCCAGTTCCTAGCTACAATCAATCTTGGGCCAAGATGTTTCATAAGATGTCCCATTCATAAGGATGGGACAAGGCAATCCCCTCCCACCCCAAATTCCTAGTACAGAAGCTGATTTGATTGAATGCTACTTCCACATTGACAATGGGACAGTGTCTTCTTCTTCACCTGCAAGCAGCAGACTTGATTAGGGAGTATGGGGCAGCCTGTGGCACACGCACAGAGCTCTGTTCTCCAACACAACTCCACATTTTACTCACCACTCCATCTGGCTATCCCCACTTCATCACCTCCAGCCTTAGCATCCACCACCTGAGGTGACCACCTCACTCTGCTTAATGGTAGGGCCACCCTGCAGGGCTACCACGTTTTAGACTGACAAAACAAAACTGTCCTGTTAGGGGTTCAAATCATCCCCTAGTGTGGCACCAAGTGAAACTGCAGGGAAGATGGAAAGGGGAGGGTGCTTTTGGCATGTCATGTGCAGAATACATTATTTATTGAACATAACTATGCTTCTGTCTTGTTAGGAGTAAATTACTGAGTCACGCAGCATCATTTGCCCTTTTTTGATACGTCACATTAGTTTAGCTGAAAATGCCACATATGATCTGCAAACAGAACGGATGTCTTGGTAAATAAGTTCCTTTGAGTCTCATGTAGTAGTAATCAAGTTTGGACATGTTTAATAGAAGCCCTGAATTTGAAAATGGAAGGAAAGCCTTTAAGACAAGGGATATGTAAACACAGTAAGGGAGAAGAGACAATTGGTTTTTCACCATGGCATGGCATGGCAGCATCCCTTACAGACATACAAATGCTTGATCAGTTCACCAACCAAAAATATGTTAATCTTTTCTAGTTTTTTTTTTAAAATGGCACATGTATGTTTATTTGGCAAGTACTTTCATCCTTTATACCCCACCCCATCCCAAAAAGTTGCAAAACCACTCTGGGGACTGGAAAGGGGAGGTTGGTTGGTGATATCACAGGCACTAGCCAGTAGATACCACCCATGGCCAGCTGTTCCCATTCATGCCAAACCCCTTTGAAAACAGCTCAGTGCTGGAGAGAAAAGGGTTGACTTGGGAAGTATTCCCTGTAGCCAGGAAATTTGAAAAACACCCACCTATGAGAAGTTAATACCAAATTAGTACAAAACTATGAGCTGGCAGCAAAACTTGACATCCTACTGTTTAGAAGCTACCAAATATATTTTAGGCACCACCATGCTAATTTTTTTAACTTTATTTTTAAATCATGATGCCTGTGGTGAGAAATCCATTCAAGACACTCAACTGTTAGAATGGAGATAATTCATTTTCCTTCCACTGTCCACAGTTGGTTTAAATGTCCAAGATCAAAACAAGTGTAACAATAGGATATTCATGTGCTGCATTCAAAGAGGACCCGCTCCTGACCAGAACACCAGATAAATTGTTCAAATCCTGCTCATTATGCAAAGGTTATCTCTGTAACGCTGCCAAAGACAGCTCAATTTTTGAGTTACCTGCCATGTAATTGCTAGTTGGTTTCAGGGACAAATTTAACTCTCATATCTACCCAATTTTTCTTTCTTCCTTTCCTTTCTTTCCTTCCTCCCTTCCTCCTTCCAGCTGGCTATAGGAAATCAGTCTGTTCTTACTCCTCTGTTGTTACCCATTACCACAGTTATATGGGCGCTTGAAAAATGTTAGTAAAACAGATTGATATGAGAAATACACGTTAAATACCTATTCCCATCAGAAGCTCCCAAAACCATAGTGGGCACAATCTAAACAATGTGCAATTTACATGCCCTTGATTTTGATGGGAAATAAAGCAATATTAGGGAATATTAGGGAAATAAAGCAATATTTTTTATTAATTATGCAATGTATGTCCGGATATAGGTCCCTTTGGTTTAAACAGTAGTCTTGTAGTTAAAAAAAAAGAGATTATCTTTTCTTTTCTTTTTTAAGGATGCATGAGCATTGTCCAGCTCATTTCCAGTTATGTCAGAAATTATCCAAATTCTTCCAGGTTGGGAAGAATTTGGATCATTTTCCTGAATCAATTCAAGGTTCAGGAAAAAAAAATGGCATACCCCATCCAGCCTTGCTTTTAGCCCCCCGAAACTTCCTGTATCCTTCTTTTCCCTTCCATTATATGGAAGTGATGGCGGAGATGGATGACAGGCAGGAGAGAAAGAGGGTTTGTTACGTCGCTCCCTCTGGTGTATTGATTACCACCATGCTGGCATGCAATGCTCATGGAACTACTGGCAGAAGTAGTTCAATCATGTGATAGCTCTCAGAAGAACTACATCTATCAGGGGCCCTTTGGGCCTTGAGCCCCAGGTTGCTGCTAGTCAGCATGCCAGAGTCCCCTCCTCCCTATACATGCCCCTGCTGCTGGCCCCCTGCCATTACCCAAAACAAAACAGAAAGCTATTTTGGTTTGCTGGCCATAGGATGTGTGAAACAAAACACAGCAGGATATCTGATGCCTGGAACATCACGATATCCCTTCGATCCATCACTCCAGAGTATAAGCGTGTGTTCAAAATCACCTCTCCCATAACACTAGAACCCAGCGGGATCATCCCATGAAGCTGATCGGTAGGAGATTCAGGACAGATAAAAGCAAGGAGTTCTTCACACAGCGCAGAGAATTTATGTAATTCCCTACCACAAGATGTGGTGACGGCCACGAATTTGGATGGCTTTAAAAGGGGGTTGGATAAATTCCTGGAGGAGAAGGCTAACAAGGGCTACTCCTCCTGATGCTTGCGTGCAACCTCCAGTATCAACGGAATTAAGCCTGTGTGCACCAGTTGCTGGGGAAAATGGGTGGGAAAGTACTGTTGCACTGCGGCTTGCGTGACAGTTGTTTGGCCACTGTGTGAACCGAGTGCTGGACTAGATGGGCCCTTGGTCTGATCCAGCATGGCTTTTCTTATGTTCTTATCTCCCTCTGCCCACTCCTGTTTTTTTTT
The DNA here is from genome assembly GCF_023053635.1 of Elgaria multicarinata webbii. Classification (NCBI taxonomy): domain Eukaryota; kingdom Metazoa; phylum Chordata; class Lepidosauria; order Squamata; family Anguidae; genus Elgaria; species Elgaria multicarinata. Next base: position 24,725,209 of record NC_086186.1, on the reverse strand, counting down.
TGCTTTTTCCTCCCAGAAACAAAGCTCCATGGGTATTTCCTGCTCACAGGTGTTCAGTTCAAGGACTCAATAAAAGTTTTACAACTTTCCTTTGGATAAACACACAAGAATTATAGTCAAGCTGACTTAAGAAGTCACTGCTGTTAATGAATGTGTGGGGCTTTTAAAAGGGAAATAATGAATTATTATTTAACGAGATGAGCAGCCTTGCCGTTCTTGCTTTATTTTCAAGGAGCATCGAAATAGGCTCCCTGATGCTTGTAGTTTCTGATTATCTTTTCTTTCCCCCTTGCTCATTATTAATCCCCCCCCCTGTTTCCCCTCTTTTCTAATCAGCCAGACATTAGGAAGCCGGACGGTTTTGCTTGGTGTCTCCCATTGCCCCTCCCACTCCACTATGGATGGAAGTACTACTTTGTTGAAGTCTTAGCTCATAGCAGAAGCGGAGGGCCCATTCCTCGTGACCACCCTGGCACACTCAGTGGACTGCTACACCTTGAGGCTAAAGTTCATCAGGGATTTCCACAAATCCGACAGGGTAATGTGCCGAATAAGATTAGAAGAGACTTTATGTTATTGCCCAATCCAATGAAAATATCATCGGCTAATCTCCTTTTGGGAGGGACTGGAAGCAGGTAGCAAAGCTAAGCAAATATAAGGCCTTTGAGCCAAGGAAAAGGGCAGGCTGGCAAAAGAGAAAACAGGTGTTTTTTGGCAAAAGGTAGCTTGGAGCAATACATGGATTTCTCAACTTGGGCATGGAGACGTTTTCTTTTCTTTCTTTTCTTTTTTACCGGGCTTATGAAGCTGGTTTTTAAGTGGACTGGGTGAAGCAACAGTGTGCCGGGAATCCAGACAAGAAAAGATTTGAAGGAAGAGACTCCCGGCTTGTGTGCACTGATGCCCCTTGTGGTGAGTCAAGGCTGCAGTGTGGTGGGGGAAAGGAAGACGTCACCCTCCCAAGGACAAATTTAGCTCCCTCAAGCAGCTTCTTGCTTCCTCCTGACCTGGATAGGCTATAAATGCTTCCGAGCGAAGTGTAGGTCACTGCCGGAGCAACAGCAGGATGAGGCTGTCTCTCTCTGATGGTCTAACTCTGTTCTAACTGCCCCCGTCTGCTCACCTTTTAGCCCAGAGGTGGGACATCATTTTTGGTCAGAGCCAGAGGTAGGTGGGGCATCCTTTTTTCTTTCTCTTTCTGTCACTCCATTTCATTTTCCTCTTTTAACAACTCCCTCCTCTCTCTCTCTCTCTCTCTCTCTCTCTCTCTCTCTCTCTGGTGGTTCCTATTTCATTGGAGCAATGAATCCACTTTGGGTTTCAGTCAGAACCAAATGGGCTCAGCACCTTGGGTAGCTCCTGGCTGGTTCTCACCAAAACCTAGAGTGGATTTATTGTCCCACTGTAATTGGAGCCATCAGCCTACACTGGAAGGATGAGATCACTCATGCTAGTGGTTTGAAGTATATGCATGCAGAGAGCTTTTTAAATGAGGCCAAGGGCTGCATGAAGTTAGGCCGAGGGCCACATGTGTCTCTAGGGCTGCAAGTTGCTCACCTTTCTTCTAGGCCGCCAGCCAACTTGTTTGCCTGTCTGTCCTCCCTACCTGGGCTTCTACAGATGCTCATCCCAACTCCCTTTAGTTGGCTTCTTGGTTCAGATCCTGACCGAGCATAGACTCCATCTTGACATTGACTTTCCTCTTATCTTCCCCAGTGCTTTGCTCATTCACCACTCAAGCCATGGCGTACAACATGGATGGGGAACCTGCAGCCCTCCAGATGTCGTTGGACTACAATATCCATAATCCCTGTCCATTGGTTATGCTGGATGATGGGAAGTGGTATCCAAATATATCTGGAAAGCCACAAGATATTAATCCCTGGCTTTCACCATCAACTTTTCTTGCTTGAATGACTATGATACAGGGATGGTGCACAGCCACGTATGCAGATGTATATGGGGTGGGGCTCATTCTGAATTTGATTGACCCAGCAAGGAGAGGGGAAGAGAGTGCTTAACCCTTTCCCTACAGGTCATTTGCCCATTAAGAATCAGACTGCCAAATATGGTTTTCTTCCCCCAAGAGAAATATGCAGACTCGGAAGCTTTCCCTCTGCTGTTGGGAAAGGAGCCTGGGAGTGATTTTGATCTGGAACATGGCTTGGGTGGGTAAGGGTTAAGCACCCCCTTCTCCCTCCTCCCCACTGTTTTGATCAAATTCAGCCCCCACTCATGTTGCATTAAAAGCAAAAGGAAAACCAGAAAAGTTTGCAGACCTTCTACACGTCTCCCACTCTAGGGATGGGGGAGAAATCTATTCAGTTCATATTTAATGCAAACTTACCTAATTTCACACTTTTGAACCATTATGCAACCCCCCAAAAAACCAAAATATGTTCTTCTTCAAGAATTGTACTTCTATGCTTTTTGTGGGGTTTTGTGTGTATGTGTGTGTTTGTGGTGGAGTTCTCCATTCAAAAATGCATACAGAAATTCATGTGTTAGGGGACAATATGTTTGTTTGTTTTAAAAAAATTCCATTGTATTGCAAAAATGTGCATATTAGACCAAAATAATAATAATAATAAAAATGCATGGATAAAAAGAAATGTGGACAAAAGATGCTTATGAATTTTCATGCAAGCTTTAAAAGAAAAGAATAGTAATCTCAAAGTGCAAGACAAACCAAACTTAAGACTGGAGGAATTCTCACAAACTTTGATATGAACTGAACTGAACTGAAGACAGGAAAAATATGAAACGGAGAGAAACCCAAATTGACAGATTCATCTCAGAATGTGAGCTGCCAAAAGTATGGTGGCTGGTTGTCCTATTTTACAGAGGACAGTCCTCTGTTTGGAGAGCTGGCAGAGGACGGTCCTCTATTTGAAGGTGCCCTGCATTTGAAGAGGTGTCAAAAAATCATAAGGAGGGAGAGGCAGCAGGAACCTTGAAGTTGTACATCAACATTTAGCACCGAGACAGAAGATTCAGCAGGCACACAGGCCATCCAGTCTCCACAATTCAAGAATTGTGGGCTCCACAATTCAAGAAGGACGCAGACAAGCTGGAGCATGTTCAGAAGAGGGCAACCAGGATGATCAGAGGTCTGGAACCAAAGCCCTATGAATAGAGACTGAAAGAACTGGGCATGTTTAGCCTGGAGAAGAGAAGATTGAGGGGAGACATGAGAGCACTCTTCAAATACTTAAAAGGTTGTCACACAGAGGAGGGCCAGGATCTCTTCTCAATCCGCCCAGAGTGCAGGACACGGAATAACGGGCTCAAGTTAAAGGAAGCCAGATTCCGGCTGGACATCAGGAAAAACTTCCTGACTGTAGAGCAGTATGACAATGGAATCAGTTACCTAGGGAGGTTGTGGGCACTCCCACACTAGAGGCCTTCAAGAGGCAGCTGGACAACCATCTGTCAGGGATGCTTTAGGGTGGATTCCTGCATTGAGCAGGGGGTTGGACTCGATGGCCTTGTAGGTCCCTTCCAACTCTGCTATTCTATGATTCTATGATTCAGTCAATCTTTTTCGCTATGGTGAGAGCTATTGTATTTCTATTTAATTTATAGGTATGGCTTCTCAATTTGCACCTGCACATACAAACTAGCATATGCAATTGTACGCAAATGGATGCCCTCTTCTGTCCTCCTTTTTGGAGGACAGAAGAGGACAGCCGGCCTGGTCAAAGGTCAAGCTTGGGTGAGGAAGTTCCCCCATCCTAGCAACAGTTTGCACTTCTTTAGGGTGGCATTCTTCACCCTTGGAAAAACCACCAGAGTAGTTGAGAAGCTCCAGTTCACCTGAGGGCTCGCTCTGCCAATGATCACCTTTTCTTTCATCGGCTCCTGGGATATTTTAGATCTGTTTCCCACAGGGGTCAGTGAAAGTGGCAAAGGTCCTCGAAGGCCACCATATCCAGTATTAGAAGCACAGGTGGATAAAAGCACAGCATGAACTTTACAGGGCACGTTTAATCTTCGGGCTTTTAAGCAGCCCAGCGACACAAGAAATTCACATCAGAATCACGGCATTAGCCGAGCCGAGTTTACAAATCCATCTTCCTCCCCTCCCCGTTCCACCATGTTTCCATCTTTGGGCACCCGAGTGATATGTCACTCCGAAGCAGATGCTGCGTCTGTTCCCGCTTGTGTCATGTTCTTGTAACCCCCACCCCTCCCTGGCTCCTTAGATAATGATTACAACCGATTATACAAGATGCCATGTTCTTTAATCATATCACTTACATTTTGGCTGAGCGGCTGTGACATGGGAGTTTGACGAGAGATGGTCACAGCTGTCCTGGGAGGGGAAAGAGAAAAAAGAAATAAATACTGTGATTTTAAAACACACACAACAGAAAACCAAGAGGGAGAGAAATAGAGAGATGTGCCTGTATCCTGAAGATTTTGCTAACTCTAGCAGTCCTATACAGGTCTACTTGGAAGTAAGCCCCATGTATTTCAATGAGGCTGACTCCCAGGAAAGTGGAATGTCAGTTATTCATTTGCAATATCCACTTAAACCTCTGGCAACTAAGTAGTAAGCAATTTTAAGAACACTTTTCTGTTGTTGTTTCTCAAGTAAATATTTATGCTTTTAAAGAGAGTTTTGGCTATTGGGTGGTATAGGAATGTAGTAAATCAATACATAAAATTACACACATGCACACACAGTATTAGGGTGACCATATGAAAAGGCAGACAGGGCTCCTGTATCTTTAACTGTTGCATAGAACATAGGGTGACCATATGAAAAGGAGGACAGGGCTCCTGTATCTTTAACAGTTGCATAGAAAAGGGAATTTCAGCAGGTGTCGATGGTATGCATGCAGCAACTGGTGCAAATTCTCTCTTCATCACAACAGTTAAAGCTGCAAGAGCCCTGCCCTCTTTTGTATCCGGTCACTCTAGTATAGCTCCTGCAGCTTTAACTGTTGTGATGAAGAGGAAATTTCACCAGGTTCTCCATATATACAAATGACACCTGATGAAATTCCCTTGCCATTACAACTGTTAAAGATACAGGAGCCCTGTCCTCCTTTTCATATGGTCACCTTAATAGAACATTGTACACATACAGCACTTGGGCAGGATCTACACTACTGCTTTTAAAACGGTTTATAACAGTTTTGACAACTGTTGGGGCCCAGGACACACTCCAGATGCAGTTTTCAAAACGTTTTGGAAGTGTTTTATCCTGCTTGGTGTAGATCTGGCCCTGGTGAAATTCCCTCTTTATCACAACAGCAAAAGCTTCAGGAGCCCTGCCTTCTTGACCAGATACCAAAGAGGGCAGGGCTCCTGCAGCTTTAACTGTTGTGATGGAGAGGGAATTTCACCAGGTTCTGCATATATACCAATGACACTTGCCAAAAAGTGCCTTTTCTATGGAGCTGTTAAAGACACAGGAGTCCTGTGCTCCTTTTCATATGGTCACCCTAGGCACACCTATTGGGATGATAGGTCAACAGTGTGCATGCTGGAATACTAGTTCTGCAGCAGGAAGCTGCAATGAGAAAACCTTTGGCTTGCCCTCTGGGTAACTGCAGCCTTGAAGCCCCAGGCATCAGGCTGAGGGGAGGGGCTCTTGCTGAGCGCGTGATCCCATGCTTTGAAGACAGGAGGTCCCAGGTTCAGTCTTCAGCGTCTCCAGTTAAATGGATCTCAGGTGAAACAACTGATCGGTAATGGATTCAAAATTGGTAGCCTTTGCACAACACATGACTAACTTATGAAATTTGCTATCACATAAAGGAGTGGCGGATTTCAAAAGGGATTGGACACATTTCGGAGGGTAGGTCTTTTAAAGCCTCTTAACCATGGCAAGCAAGACCTGCAGCAAATGTTGCAGAATGCAATGGAGGCTGGTGACTCCGAAGTCAGTGAGGTGGCGAATCTGCTTCAGATTTCAATCAGAAGTCAGAAGTCCAAAAGAGCTAGAATATCCTTAACCCTTACAGGAGTGCACCCATTCAGCATTCCATACAGCCATGACCTCCACCAGGATACTCCATTTCATTCCCAGTTTTATTTGTATTTTATTTGTTTATAATACTTTGATACTGCTTAAAATGTTAAAACCCTTAAGTGATTTTCAGTTTTTTCTTTCTCAAATAATGCTCTACATTCTTTGGCCGCTGAGCATGGGGCTATTTTTCTTTGGGGTTTGCCAAATTAGGAATAATAATAATAATAACAACAACAACAACAACAACAACAACAGATTGTACTTCTGCAAACATGCTGCCACTTCCCCCTTGCTTCTCAATGACTCTCTTTTAGATCCAGTTCTGTCAGCTCTGACCACCTGGATTTGTTCTTAGAGGGAGTGATAGTTAAATGGAAACATCCAAAGATGCTGAATACAAATCATACGAGAAGACCATTGCCTTAGTTCGTATGCACTCAGAGGTATCTGCCTAGCTTCTGCGGAAAATAGGATGGTGGGATGAGTGAACCTTTGGTCTTGTCCAGCAGACCAGGTTAAAAAAAAACATCTTGGAAAAAAGGATCAGGAATGTGTAAGGAGATGAAGATATATTGGGCCTTAATTGCTGCCAAGCTGTACTGTGTCCTTCTGCAGAAAGCAGTGATTGTCTGCTAGTTTGCTTAAGTCACCTTTCTGCCCCCACTTAGCTGATGTCCATGCCTGGAGGAAGCCATGTGGAATGCATAAAATGGAAGCATAAAAGAGAAATCAAGATAAACATAATTACAAACAGCACCTTAGACACTTGAGCTCAGTCACTTTAACGGCACCATACGCCATTTTATAGGCCGGTTGAAGACCCGTAGGGTAATAGACTAGTTGACCACATGCTATAAACTGCATCAGCAGAACGCTGGTCCACATTATTCACAACTGGCAATAAATCCACGTCAACAGGATAAAGATACCCACACCACAACCTTGACACAATACCTTTGATGTAAGTTGGCAGGCAGACCAAAAACCCATGAAAGAGTTCTATTCCCACCTTTTGTGTGTGTGAAAGAACAAACCAACAAAACAAGATGAGTTTAAGACCCCTATAGCTGTATCTCTCCTCCTATTGTTCTTTTCTAATTTGAAGAGGATGGGGGGGGGGGGTTTGGAAAAACATCCTTGAAACTTCCTATTCATATGTGGGGATGCACCAGGGTTTTGTTAATAAAGAGCTTCCGCCATCTCATCTATTTGCAAAAACAAAACTGTCATATACTGAAGGTCAATTTGAGCTGAACTAATATAATCATCAGAAGTCAAGGTTTCTTTGCCGTGACGTCACTGGTCTTTCGATTAGCCTACCCTTCACCTTGAACAGCTCTTGCGCACATTGCATGAAAGGGAAGATAGCAAAATCCGCACACAACAATATCACGACTGAGTCATCTGGCCTTGGTTTTTGACTGGGCAACACAGATATGCAAACAAAAGAAATGGATAGAGAATCTCTTTTAAATTATTTGAAATTAATACACTTGAAATAGGCTTGCTTGCCTGCTTTTCAGCTATGTAGGAGGTGGCCTAAAAGAATACAAGCTGCTCCTCCGGCTACTCTTTTATGAAATATTTATCACTGCTCCTGAACGGCGATTCCTTTCTTTCTTTTTTAGCTTGAAAGCCCGTTGCAGATAAACAGAGCAAGTATTGATACAGAATCTGGCTTTGAAGTCCAGAAAGGAGAAATCACACAGTAATTAAATATTGAGTTCAGACTACTATCAAAGCTTCTCCTTCGACATCTTGCATTGGAGGTGGGCGTGTGGTGCACTACCTTGGGGGCAAAACCGGGTTATGTGGAGAAGGGCTTGTGTTGTTTGCATGGGATTCTCAGACCAAGTTAACAGAAACAATTCATCATGCGGTAAAACTGGTTCTGGGTTGGACCCACTTCAGAATGCTTTCTCTCTTAAAATACTGAGAAAATAAAAAGGTCTTCAGCTGGCAACTGAAAGAAAACAATGTACCGCATTTCTTCGATTCTAAGACACAGTTTCCCCCCCATATAAACATCTCTAAAAACGTGGTGCATCTTAGAATCGTGGGTGTGATTATTATGCTTAGAATCAAAGCTTTTTTTCTGTTGGTGGTACTGAAATTAGTGTGCGTCTTACAATCGATGGCGTCTTACAATCGAAGAAATACGGTAGTTGCCAAGCAAACCTCTCTGGGGAGCTCGTTCCACAAGTGGGGTGCCGCAGCAGAGAAAGCAGTGATGTTAAATGAATACCAAGAATGGCAGTTTGGAATGCTGGGAGATGAACATTCCCCAGAAGAAGAAGAAAACTGAGGCACGAGTGGTTTAAGGCTCATGAATTGTCCTCCTGATTAAGGTCATATGGACTAAGAGTTCAGAGTCTGTTGATCTAGAATTCATAGTGATATTTCAATGGATTGTCAATGAGTCTCTGAAAAGTAAAGTGATAATGAATCCAAAATGTTTCTTATATGGAAGAAAACAATTGTCTGCTACCATTATGTCCAGAACTCCCTTTCCGTACCCATTGGAAGGGACAGTGCTGATTTATTTTATTTTATTTATTTATTAAAACATTTGTATCCTTCTCTATATCTCTAGGATCTCAGGGCAGCATTACAGATAAAATTATGCAACAATATAAAACAATAAATATACACAGCTAAAAACAAATTAAACTATTAATAAGCTAAAACTAGTACAAAATTTAAAAACAGTTAAACCAATTACACCAATTAAAACTATGAATAGGCTTGGTGAATTTAGCCCTCAAAGGCTTTGTTAAAAAGCCATGGTGCAGGAATAAGGTCAATGTTGGTCCCAGTCAGGCCTCCAAGGGAGGGCATTCCACAGTTTGGGTGCCACCGCAGAGAAAGCCCTCTCTCATGTCCCACCGTAGCGTATGTCTTGCATTGGTGGGATGTGGAGTAGGGCTTCTCCAACAGATCTCAAGTCTCGGGCAGGCAGATATAGGGAGAGGCACTCTCTTAAGTATTGAGGCATGCCCAGAGATATACAGGGGAGGGACATCAAGCATTATCCATCCCAGGACCTGCTCCGTGCCCTCACACTTTATTTTAATTCCCCAAACAGGGACAAACTGATATAGGTATGTAATGAGAACATATCTTGTCTGTCTCGAGCATGGGATACGGAGACTTTGCAGAATGAGCTTAAGTGTTATTTGCCTAGCAAAAAAGAATGTATTCCATCTGCTGCCTCCTATAATGTTGCATTATACAGCAGAACATTTTGAATGCTTTTCTTGCAACATCTCAGGGGAGACGAATGGACTGCAGGTAGATTTTGCAACAGTAATACAGCACCAAATTATTCCTGGTCAAATGTGAGCCTTTATGTTATGGTGGCACATCGACCAGTTGTACCACCCTTTGAACTGGAGGATGTTGGATTGGAGTTCAAATGTCATACAACGGTTGTAACACAGTGCACATTTGTTGTGATTTCAAGTCATAGTTTGCCAAGAGCTGCATTTTTGCAACTTTACTTTCGAGGATAAAACAGCTGGATAAGTGTTCCCTACATTGTAGCTAAAGGTCACAAGGAGATGGTCAACAGCTGTTCCTCATTTGCTATCAAAAGGACAGCCAGAAGTGTAGATTTGGAAGGGATCCCATGGGTCTCTAGTTGAAATCTTTGCCCTAAGGCAGGAGACCCTAGGGGCTTCACTGTCCTTCCATGTTGCCCTTCAAAGAAGGAGATACCACAATCTCCCTTAACTAGCTTGTTCCTTCGCTAAACTGACATCAGAGCTTGGCAAATAAGACTAACATTTAAGCTCATTCTGATTCTATGTAACTGAAACTATTTTCCCCTTGTTCTATGTATATATCTAGATGATAAAACTGTGGTTATTGGTGGCAGTTTTCAATCAGTGAGGGAAAATGTTAATGGGTGCTGTGGCGTTACACCCCACAAGTCAATTCCAAATATATGTCTGCAGTTTGTAAGTCTGTGGTTTTTAGAATGTTGGCCTGAGTGGGCGGAGTTAGAATGTCTTGGGAGGGGGGAGGAGTGATATATAAGGGAATGACGGAGGGGTTTGAGAGTTCTTTCCAGGGAGACTTGTTAGGGACTCTTAGAGTCTGTAGTGCTCTCTGTGTTTATGGTACTTAAGTTCTGGGAAATTTGAGGGTCAGTGTAGTGAGTGGTGTCTTTAGAGTGTGGTGTGCACATAGTGGAAGTATATTAATCAATACTGATAATAAAGAAAGTTTGAGAGTGATTGTGTGAGAAAAAGGAAAGCGCGAATGTGAGAGTGACTGGATTGTATGAAAGGTTTCAAAAAGGTTTTTAAATGTTGTTATTTGAAACAAAGCTTATGAACTTTTAAAAATACATTTTATTTTGCTTTTAACCTACCACAAAAATCCCACGTGTCTGTTTGGCATTTATCATCTTAAGTTTACACATGTAACACCCACTCTGACAATCATTCACTTAAGCAGATATAACTCACAGCGCATTATTATATATATTAAAATCTTTCTCCATTTTAAACCCCTTTCTCCACATAGTTTGGAGGAAGGTGGGCTTTATCCCTTGCCTCAGGCGTATCAAGCGGTGGTGCTTGGCTTGAGCAGGGAGTAGTTTCGGCCGGGTCTGGTGTTCAGAGCCTGTGTCGCTCCATAATAAGTGGTGGCAGATGTGAGGTCTGGTGTTCAGAGCTTGTGTGCAGCTCTATGTTTTTGGAGGCTACTTTGGTTCTAGTATGTTACTGTAAGAGGGAATACAAAAAAAAAATCTTCAAGATGACCTTTCTTTCTAACAATAAGTCCATAAAATGGTACCTTTTGTTTGTTAAATTGTAAGCTCGCAAGTGCACAATGCTTACACTGAGTTCTTGCCATGATGCAAACACAATCAATTAATTAATCAAACAACCAATTAAAGGGCACATTGACTAAAACGTCTTTAATGAGTTGACAGCTGTAGCAAAATACGGAATGGCTCCCAAGCTGGAATCCACAAATGAGAGTGAGGGAGATCCATTCTTCATTTCGAACCCACCTCAAGCTATTAAGATTGATGAGGACCCATTTTATAGTATACTTAGTCTGATGACATATTCAGCTCAGGCAGCATATAAAAATACTTAATGGGCTGGAGGGAGGGAGGAACTCACCTGAATTCAGGTATATCAGTAATTCTTAAGTTGAGGCATACCTATGTGCTAAGAGTAGTATGTCTTGAAGAATGAACAATGCTCTGCCATTTAAAATGGGAAGAACTTAGAATTTTGGCTTATATATAGGAAAAGACATTATCCTGAAAGGATGTACCAGGAGTCCCTCAGGAAGAGAGCACTATAGGCGACAGGTGTGCAGGGGATTCCAGAAGCATCACCATTACCCAGAAAGAGCAGCTCCACTCATGAGCCATGACTTGACTGGGTAAAAGAGGGAAAAGTCTGCTCAGAAGGCAATATTAGTAACCATGCCATCTCACAGTTGGAAGAAGGATACACGTCCCACCAGGTTGTATCCAAACTTAGTCCTACTTAAAGTAGACACATTGAAATGAATGGGACTTAAATTAGAGTAACATTAGATATAGCCAGGGCTGGCTCATTGCTTTGTGTGGATGGAGCAGCATTAATCTGGATTGGGCACTATGTGCTTAAATAGAGAGAGAGAGAGAGAGAGAGAGAGATTGTGTGTGTAAAAGTAAGTAAAAGAGACACCATCCCTTGGTATGCCATGATGCACTTGAAGTTATTGCTTTAGTTTCTCATATCTGTGCCTTGGGGGCTACTGTTGGAAATTATCTCCCCCCCCCCCAAGGGAGTAATTCTATGTGGCTTTGTGGATCTCCCTCACTCACCACCCCAATCCTCTGCTTTGCAGGGTTCATCTCAAACCTAATTTGCCTCAGTTTTCCTTTTCTGTACAATGGGACACTGCTATGGATAACCATGGTCCCTTGGCTCTGCCTACAGAGACCCCCTGGCTTTGCCCCCAACCACAACTGGATACAACTCCTTGTTCCAGAAACTGATCAAGAAAATGCACATATGTTTTGGCATGCAAGAACAAAGTGGGCCTCAAGGGAAGAAAAAGAGTGTGCTCCAGGTCTTAAAATTTCGGAAGTGCAGGTATACCTAAAGTCATGGTTGGTAGGAGCATAACTGCTGGTTTTGCCTTTTGCTCCCCAATTTTCTGGTGTGTGTGTGTGTGTGTGTGTGTATTTCATTTCCCCCTGCTCCTTGCAAAAGAAGAGGCAATGTGAGGCTGTCTAAAAATAGACCAGTACTGAATGAACTTTTGAACTGTGAAAGCCGGAGAATGTAATCTTCCTGCTTAATAGAGTATTACAGTAGATACTAAACAGTCTGATAGGAGCTTCACCAAGGACTGCACTGTTTATATCAGTGGAAGGGAAATGAGGGTGAAATTATTATTGCAAAAAGCAGTGACTCCCCTCAATGACTAGAGTTGCTGTTCACTGATTATTTATTAGGTCGTTACCTACTTATTTACCTATTTAGGGCGTATTAGCATTTTGTTTGGAGAACGCTTACTACTACCTCCCCCAGATGACTGGGTTGTGCAGTAACACTGCATTTCCCCAGAGATGCTATTTCCGGTTTCAACATGTGTGCACGCAATGTCGGGGTGGATGGGGGTGGATCAAGATCTCTGGTAAGGCACAAATGTTTATGCTTTGGTACATTCCAGATGAAATGGCAAACATGCACACATGCACACAAAAGTGGTGTATTGTAATGGCATATGTTATGCCTTCCTTTTAAGTCCCTCATAAGAACACTAGCAGTTTAATATAAATAATAATAATAATAATAATAATAATAATAATAATAATAATAATAGTAATTTGGGCCACCAAAGAACAATATATAGATAGATCAAAATAAATAACACACTAAGCAAATCAGGAGGAGGGGGGCTTTAAAATGTTATGAAAACAAGTCAAATGGACAGTTCTTTTTAAAGCCAAAGGTCTTGAAGTTGTCCCTTCACAGCTGGTTCCTGGACAAGCACACTGAGCAGGCACAGAATTCTCTTGCTCACTTTCCTCCACCATGGTGAGACATATTGAATTTCTATTTAAATTGTAGTGGTTATTTCTAAATTTGTATGCAGACGGATATAAATTAGCACAGCATATGCAAATTCTATGCAACTTAGTGTCTTCTTTCATGCTCTCTTGACCAGATACAAAAGAGGGCAGGGCTCCTGCAGCTTTAACTGTTGTGATAAGAGGAAATTTCATCAGGTGGTGTATGCATACAAATGACACATGCTGAAATTCCCTTTTCTACACAACAGTTAAAGATAGAGGTGCCTTGTCCTCCTTTCCATATGGTCACCCTACTCTCTCACGCTCTCTTTGATGATGTGCTTCTTGTTTTTGGGTGATGCAACAGTGGACACCATAGCTGTTTTCTTTTCAACGCTAGGGAAGAAATAACTCGTGCTGCCTTCCAGACTGGTCTCTCTGTAGAATAGTTCTGTCCCTATAGCTGTGCAAACGTGGCAGGTTGTAGCTTCCTGCCTTAGACAAGAGTGCTGTGTGAAGATTAATACATTAAAGAATATGAAGTACTTAGATATTAGAACTGGAGAGGCCAGGTGGGTGGTGTCATAAAGAGATAGGACAGTTGGTTAGTAACCCACCAAGCTAGTCTTAAAATCTCCAGGAATTAAGCATTAATCTCGCTGAATGCCTCTTTGAGAAACCAAAGAGATTTTATTTGGGGGAGGAGAGAGAGAGAGAGAGAAATATCACAAGGAATACTTGCAAAGGACTTTGAATCTGGCTGATCTTGTTATCCACACTTCTGTATCTTCCTGCTTGAGGTCTGGCATTGCTGTCATCCAGAGATCATGATGTACAGTTGGATACATCCCCTGGCACTTTATTATCCCCTTCCCATGTGAAATGTGCCCTTTCTAGAAAATGAGATTTTGAAGCTCTGGCCTAAAAGCCTTCAGGTCTTGCCATGATAAAAACAACAAGATCCCCAGGAATGCATCAGATGTGAGAAAGGAGGGAGGGCGAGATGAGGTGGGTGCATTCACACAATACATATGAGATTTAAAACAACACATATGTGCATGGCCGATATGGGAACTCTGCCAACGTGCATGGCAGATGCTGTTTCACAAGCTGCACTTAGTGAGACCACTGGAGCCTAAATACTAATGCCAAAAGAGGAATTCAGAAACACCAACCACAATGGCAGCCCCCAAAAAAGTACAAGAGGGTGTTTGCTTATTGATTGATTGATTGATTGATTGCATCCCGCCCAACAGCTGAAGCTTTAAAAAGATTCAGGGGCATGGGAAGCAAAACCTGGAGTCACACTCATTTCCATCGGACATGTACCTGAGATGAGAAGACACTAAAATTAGTTGCCAAAATTGGGATGGGATAAAATTCAATTTGAATGTTAAGATTTTAGCAATTCTGGATCTTGTTCCAAAAACTCTGGTGGGGATGCTAAATTTGGCTACATTTCTGACAAATATGACATATGTTCACCCCGCCCTGCACCAGGATGTGTTATCCATTCTCTTATATAGTTTAATCATATTCACATGGAAATGTTGATTGCATGAAATGCTGCCTTTACATCTGGACCTTCCATAGGGCTTCTGCACTGCGTGCAGCTTTACCACAGAGCCATTTCACACCAGCATGTTCATTACAGAATGACTGCAGCCTTTGGTGATGTTGGGGAGAGGACCATAGCTCAGTGGTAGAACACATGCTTTGCATGCAGAAGGTCCTAGGTTCAATTCCTGGTGTCTTCAGCTAGGACTGGAAATATTCCTGCCTGAAACCCAGGAGAGCTGTTGCCAGTTTGTGTTGGCAATACTGGGTTAGATGGACCAATAGTCTGACTCAATATAAGGTTGTTTCCTATGTTCCTATGACATGTGTGTGTGTGTGTGTGTGTGTGAATGGGCCACCAAACACCAAAGGAAGAACCTCCAATTTATGTTCACTCACCTCAGAGACAAGAGTTGGCTTACATGTTGCCAGTCATCAAATCCCAATTCACACTTGGGCAGGATCTACACTACTGCTTATAATGGTTTATAGTGGTTTTGACAACTGTTCAGGCTCAGGACACATTACATATATAGTTTTCAAACCATTTTTAAAGTGTTGTATCTTGCTTGGTGTAAATCTGGCCCTGTTCTCTCTGCATTGAATGCCTATCACTTGATTTCTCTGTGTTAAATGTCTACCATTTGATTTCTCTGGACACTAGATGAGCCTGTGAACTGACTTGACTAAGAAGCATCATGTTTGAAGGTGTTCTGAAAGTTCTGTCTGTGGTGC
This sequence comes from Elgaria multicarinata webbii, assembly GCF_023053635.1. Taxonomy (NCBI): domain Eukaryota; kingdom Metazoa; phylum Chordata; class Lepidosauria; order Squamata; family Anguidae; genus Elgaria; species Elgaria multicarinata. The sequence goes on along the minus strand of NC_086186.1, from coordinate 24,709,901 downwards.
TGTATCTGTGAGGGTCGATTCACACATACTAGTCTGCTGCTCTCATTAAGTGTGGAATATGCACCTGTGCTGGTGGTGATGATAGGGAGCATGTTTCAGTGGGTAGAACACATCTTTTGCTTGGAAAAGGTCCTAGGTTGAGTCCTTGGGATCTCCAGTTGAAAGGAACAGGTAGCAAATTATGAGAATGGCCTCTGGATAAAATCCTGGAGAGCCACTGCCAGTCAAAATACAATGATCTAGATGGACAGATAGACTGACCCGGCTTAATGATGCTTCCTACGTACCTAATCAACTGATCTACAAGATAATATTGGATGATAAATTCACTCATTTGAAGGATTGTTTGTTTTGGGTGGGTGGATTTCCCAATTCACACCTAGAAGACCTGAATGCAATTTGCATTGGGAAATCTGTACATTTCCAATCTTGCAATGCATTTTGCAAAACAAAAATAATAATAACAACAACAATAATAGATTTTGTGCAATTCGCTCCCCCCCCCAAAGCAACGAAAAGGCATACTTTTTTCCAAAATGCCTCACAGAAATAATCAATGGGCACATGAATCCAAAAATGCATACTTTTAAAAATGTGCACGAAAATGCATACATTAATGCGTACATCCCCCCAAAATGCATTATGGTGAGCTCACGCAGAAACAGGATGGAACAAGCTTGACCTCAAAAAACCCTGACAATCTTTGTGAGATTGAGAATGACAGATCTAGTACAAACATGTGTTAACGCATCCGAAGAGTGAGATTAAAAGCCATTGGAGAAATGTAAAACAAGTACAAATAGTAGCATATGATTTAATAGCTATCCCTCAGTACTAACGAGCAGTTTATTCTCCATGCTACCCTCCTCAAAACCCATTGACCAGGCTATAATGGAGGCACCAAAGTTCTAATCTGATGGTTCCATCACAAATGAGTCAAAAAGATAAAGAGCTGAACCATATACTGTACTTCAGCAGGGAGGTTTCTTTTTGAAAGCAGCAACTTACTGTGGGTGCCCATTAAGTCATGCCCCCTTGAATGGCGTGAATGCGGTTGTTTGTGTTTGAGGTATCAAGGGAACCACTGTGTCAACCAGAGGCCAATCTGGTAATTTATGACAGATGCTGAGCACGTACACTTTGGGAGTTAGGAGTTGTTCTAGTTACTGATTCCTCACCCCCTCTATATCAAATTTATATGCAGGGATTTTTAGACAGTTCTTGTTATTTTAAGGCATTTCCTTTCTCGTGGAAACTTCTGTCAAAGAAGCTGTTGACATTAAGGCAATGCCATTCATTATGGGTTCGTTTGAGTTCTCCATGTGGGATTATGGTCTGCCACAAGAAGAGTGCCAACTGGTAATTTAGGGAAATTACAGCATCTGGGCTTCTCTAAATATGGCCATGAGAGGTTCAGCTTGATGGCAAAAGAAGCCAGAGGACAGATGAATGTCTATGAAAGTAGACATGGGTGAACTTGAGTACAGTTACTTGCTATCAGGGCTTAGTTTAGCTAAGATGTTAAGTACGACCGCTATTACAACTACTGCAACCCACAGAGCAGAACACCATGACATCGCAGGATGGAAAAGGAATGGCATTCTTTTCATGTGTGGAGATAGTAAAACAAAACAAAAAGCCAGGAGAGGATGTCCCACACCAAAAGCACCCTCTATTGGTGTGGGCTTCAAGACTTTCTTTTAAAAATAGAGGTGGAAGGAAATTCAAAATATTGGGGAATCATATTCGTATTCCAATAAGCTTCATTGTAAGGGCTGGCTCACAGCTGGTCCTGACATCAAAGCCCACATTCATGTGAGGTAGCTTGCGGGCAGAAATCATACATTCCATGCAAAAGGTCCCAGGTCAATTCCCAGCCTCCCAGTTAAAAGGATTATGGGGGAGTAGGTTTTTTTAAAAAACCACACTGCTTTACCAAGGACTTTTTGTTTCCATTTTCTTTCTGGGATTATGATCAGCGCCATTACATGGTGGCTATGGGAGGCCACATGGTTTGAATTTGAACACTTCCTCTCTGCGTGCTTCATTTGGTTTAATGAGACAGCACCATCTAGTGGAGTAATAATAGCACAATGCAGGCTTTACACACTGGGAGATCCTGCTATTTCCCAGATAGTACCACATTATGTCTTTTGCTTTTTTATAGTGAGATTTCCAGGAGATAGTGCAGGAGACATCCTGGCTGTTGACAGGGGAACTTTGGGGAGAACTGACCACAGTCTGCCTCTCTGGTGAGATTTTTGTCTCACTACTTACTTGGATACCTCGGACAACCTGCTCACTTAAAAAAAAAGGCCTAGGAGGACAACACTATGCATATTTAGACAGAAAGAAGTCCTATGACTCTGCTCTAAACATGCATAGGATTGTCCCCTAAGAGATTTGCAGAGATTTGGATCCTCACTTCACCCTCTCTCCTGAAGTATTACAGCACAGGCCTGGAGAGTTACGTTGACAGAAGACTGCCCGGGCGAAGCAGGGCTTTGCTGTTATCTTCCTCCCCGTTAATTGACCATTGTTCAAATGCTAGACATGTCCTGTTGCCTTCCAGTAACTAACATGGAATCAACAACCAAGGCAGACTAGCTCAGCAAACAGAGGGGATTAAAGATGTGGATTCAGGATACAAGCACGGTGATCAAAGGGGTTTCGGCTGAGAGGGAGGGGGGATTTTCCTACTTAAACTCTGTGTATGCTCAATAAAGTCACTTGAATGGCCTCGGTCACTTCAAGTCACTTCAACCCTCAGATGTGTGCGTGAGTATTTACTACACTCTCCTTTTAGGATGCATCCCAACGAGACATTTATTTTGAAATGGCTCTGCCTTGTTTACAGAATTTTAGAGGGGGAAGGTTTCCAGAAAATCAGTTAATGAAGGAAAGACTGAATAACTGTATGATGCCTATTGATTGGTAGTGATAGAAGAGAGGACCCATCTGCCGTAAGCACCTTCAGAATTCTACAGAATCAACATAGTTCTGGTTCTTTGATTGACTGATTGATTATATTTCTGTATCACCCAATAGCTGAAGTTCTCTTCTTCCCAATTTCCAGAGAAGAGCCGGAAGTGACTGAAAAGACAAATAAAGGAGGAGGCTTCTGTGAGGAAGAAGTTTATGCTTCTGTTCTATAATAGTGCTGATCTTATTTTTTCACACTATGGGATGGGGGGCACAGGGTCCTTCCAAAAGAGCCTGTCTTTTATACAAGATATTCATAAGTTGCAAGTTTCTAAGAAAAAGATGTCTGTCATCCATCTGATTAAACATAAGGGAGAGCCAGTGTGGTGTAGTGGCTAAGGTGTTGGACTGAGAGTCAGAAGATCTGGGTTCTAGTCCCCACTCGGCCATATGAAACCCACTGGGTGACTTTGGGCCAGTCACAGACTCTCAGCCCATCCCACCTCACAGGGTTGTTGTTGTGAGGATAACATGGAGGGGAGGAGGATTACGTATGCCACCTTGGGTTCCTTGGAGGAAAAAAAGTTGGATATAAATGTATTAATTAATAAATAAATAATAATAAATAAGTGTACATCCTAGATCACCCCAGCCCCAGATTTGGTGTCAGACCTGCATCATTCATTACATTGAATTAGAGCTCCGGCTATTGGGCGGTATAGAAATGTAATAAATAAATAAATAAATAAATAAATTGAATTCAACAAACCCACACATACACTGGAAGAAGCATATTTATTTAGGGGAAGGATATAACACACACATACACACACAAACGTGTGTATTATCTATCTATCTCCTCCCCTAAATGAATATGCTTTCCCCAGTAAATTCACTGGGTAAATTGCCCAAGATGTGTTTCATTCACTTTGTATCTCCCCACAGCCAGGTTAATATATTGATCCTTTCCCTCCACTTCTTCCTTTTGATATTTTTCTTTCAGATTTCAAAGAAAGCCTAATTACATGTATCTGATTCTCAATAGTTCTTGAAATAGCAGTGCAATCAATATTAAGTACACTTTGCACCAATTTAGAAACCTGTTCTGCACAGACATCTATCTAAAACTGAAAAGCAGGGTAATAGGAATTTTCCAATTAGCTTTGGCTAAATCAGTGTTCTTCCATCAATTTTTTTTTTTAAAGGGAAAAGTAGTACTACTACTAGTAGTTGGTACTTGAAAACAGAGCCTAAGACCTATCAAGAGAAGGAGGGGGGAATTAAAAAGAAGAGCATCTTGCATAAATGAGACAGAAAAACCAATAAAATGAGTGTGAGAGGCTTGTTTCTGAGAAGCTCCACGTTCACCGGAGCAACAATCCTTGCCTGTGGGAAGTGTCACTTGTTAATTAGCTGCATTTCTCCCACACTTGGGAAGCCTATGCTAGATGTGCTAAACATTCACATTAATGATTGCGTAGATGTTGATGGCTTTACCAGAGGAGACTTCGCAACACGGTTTCAAGCTCATTGTTGTGAAGGTAGCACTTGTTTGCAGCAAAGATGCTAAAATAGGCAAATGAGAATAACGGCAAGGGATGACAGACTGGAGAGAAAAGGTTGGGATATTGAGAGTCTCTCAGCTTTCATTTTCTAGCGTTCCGTCTGTCCGTCCATGTGTGAGAGGGCTTACCAACTTGTAGTTTGTTTCTGTGTACATTTTTAAGGGCTGATTTTGACCTAAAATGCTATAGTAAACTGTCTGGAATGAAGATATCACCCAACTGAGGCTGGTGGCTCTGGTGTCAGTGTGGCAGTGAATCTACTCTGGGTTTCATTCAGAACCGGTCAGACTTCTCCAAGGTACTGAAGGCTCCACTCTTTCTCCCACCTCTTTCTATGATAATGTAAAATACAGTAAGCCAGACTGGCTTCATTTGGGAGCTCTTCTGTTCATTGTGCTGAGTGGGTCCCCAGACACCTGCCCCACAGTCTTGCCCCAACAGCACCACTCTTTCCACACACAATTTAAAGCACCAGTGCTTATTTTTCAAAGATACCCGAGGGAACAAGTATCTATCCACCCATACAATAAGGTCTCAGTAGGCTTCCTTTGTGTGCCTCCATTGTCTGAAGTGAGACAAGTGACTTTTTGGGTGTAGTACTTATGGGATCCTCTTCCCAAGTCAACTGGACTGGCACCTACATTAATGTCAAAGACATTTTTTTTATTAAGGACATCCTGTTGGAAGAACATCCTATTCCCATAAGAACCTCCTCCTCCTCCTCCTCCTCCTCCTCTGTTATTGAATAGAAACAATAATAGGGGTAAACATTAAATAAAACAAAATCAATGAATGTGTGTTTCCTACTGATTAATGGAAAAATCCTAAGGATGAGGAGCCCCATTGATGGAGAATTCCCATCTTGCTGGCAAGGTGGGAGGAACAGTGGGGGCATTTAAGAACATAAGAGCCCTGCTGGATCCGACCAAGGGTCCATCTAGTCCAGCACTCTGTTCACCCAGTGACCAACCAGACGTTGACCAGGGACCCACAAACACGACATGGGTGCAATAGCACCCTCCTGGCCTTGTTCCTCAGCTACTGTTGTATATAACTGTATACTGCCTCTCATACTGGAGATAGCACATAGCCATTAGGACTAGTAGCTGTTGATAGCCTTCTTCTTCGTTTTTGCCCATCTCTTCTCCAAAATGGGAAATTCAATTAGATAGGCTTCAGTGTGCCTTTAACTTCCACTCTGTGCTGGGGGGGGGGATTTGATGGGGGATCCTCAGCGATTCCTTTCCTACACATCATCATGCTCTTAACACTCCCATTTCTCTTTTTATGGGGTTGGAGAAGCCAGGAGGAGGGCTCCAACTTTAGAAGAAGGCCTCCAAGTTCAGAGATCTGTCTAAGAATTCAGAGGGTCCCCCCCCCTTTGCAATGCTATGGCCCCTGGAATACTATATCTAGGAACCCTGTGATCTCTCTGTTATTTAAATGGATGAATATAGATATTGAGTGTAAGCCACCTTGCTTGAACACATGAAGATGGGTTAAAATATGTATCCAAATACATAAATAAAAGAAAACATGCTCGGAACTTGGTTGAAAGGTGAGATAAAAATATTAATGATGATAAACCGATGATAAATATATATTTAAATTTATTTCTACTCTGTCTTTTAGGGCAAGCCCTCACAAGGTGGTCTGCAATAGAAATGTTAGTGAGATTGGAACGAGTAACATAAAGAAAAAGAAAAACAAGAATTCTTCTATTCTTTCTCTGTGCTCATCTGAAGGGAATAGCAATCAAATCAGTACTGCCAAATAGGGAAACTGGAGGAATTAGAATTCTAAGTAACCAGCCTTCAGAAACTGCTCAGGCAGTGCTGAATCTGTGGACCTTTTGGATGATGATGATGATGATGATGATGATGATGATGATAATGATTTTACTTTCCTGAAATTTATGCAAATTTATTCATAAGAAAGTATGCAAAACATACGTGGGGGAAATTGAATGGAACAGGGGACAGGATGCTAAATGTTGCATATTAATGTAAATTACACAAATTGTTGCAAACCCTCTCACAGAATTATTTGCATATTTTTCTGCGTAAACATTTTAAAAAGATTGATTCCATCTTTGAATGGATGCTGTAATGAATGAAATTGCACAATCCATGAGACACACCCAGGACAGATTTCACAAAATCTGGACACGCCTACAGCCCAACGCTGCCTGGCAAATATGCTTCTGTCCCTCGTTTTAGACAAAATATTTCATTAGGCCTCTCACCCGCTCAAACCTGTCCTTGTAACTTCTCAAGACTTGGAAAAATAAGCTGGACATTGACAGATGCAAAGAGGATCTCTTTAGAGGCATGCATCTGGCTACATGCTCTATTCTGTTATTTTCCCCATCTCCTTCACGGACACTTTTTTTTTTTTATCAATGAAGGCAGCAGCTGCAGTCTCGGTGTAGGATGGAGGAGGCTTGGCATGAGTAACAGAGCTGAGCAGAGGTAGCAGAAGAGGGCAAAGGGGTGAGATTAAGCCTGGAGATGAACCCCATCCAAGATGCCCCAATGGGCCAAATCATGGATGAGTTACAAGACTTTCTATTCTCTCCTCCTTGGAGTGCTGTTGGGTGTGTGCAAAATGTAGTTATTTATTGAAGGCTTCATTTGTGTGTACCCTGCAAACAAAATAAGACTCTGAGACAAGCGGGGGTGGAGGCGGCTCTTACGAGCTGCTTCAGAGGCAGACAAAAACAGATCAGGCACCGCTAGGACCCGGAGCACTGTAAAGGAGACATTGGAATATTGTACGAAGCAACCCTCGATCGATAGAGCCATATGCCGGCCAGAGATATAAGCGTGTTATGAGAAGCGGAGTGTGCGTTGAGAGACATTTGCTTGCACTGTTGTGTTCTAACCTCAAAGAAGGAGGTGGTGGAATCCCCATGTCCGAGTCTAAAGTCTATACAGGGCCCCCTTGTCAGTCAGATGCCGGGGCAGGAGATAAACTTTCAGATGCAGCTGATACGATGACCCCGCCAAAGCGCAGAATGAGGTCCTTACGGTATTGGGATAAATCAGTTAGAATAATTCATGCTATAGATTTCCTGATGCTGAGAACTCTCTACGCAGGAGAGCATAAACATACATCATATCTGATAGATTTCTTCCACCCCCGCCCCCATGCAAACCTGCCCCCACCCTTCCTCCCTACTGTTAGAGAATCTCTACATGTGCAGAGTCAAACCATTCACTTCCCACTGTCAAGATAATTCTTTAAAGACTTTTATTAGTAGGAGATGGCAAGGTAGCATTTCCCCTCTTTTTAATGCTGGAAACTCCGGTGCTGCACCATTCAACACTGTCTGTCATTATGAAGTTTGCACACACAGCGGTTGAAGACAGAACATGGTAAAAGAAATGTTTGCCAGTAATAAAATGCAGATCCTGGCACGTCTTCCGAGGGACAGGTGCATGGATAATGCTCCCCAGAACATTTACTTCAGAGGAGGCCTATCAGTATCAATAGGATTGCTCCGGAATGACTAGCTGCACAGACAACCCTGTGCCCAAGGTGGCTAGTGGAGAGAGCATTGAAAATCGCAGTGCCATTTGCAGAAGGCAGTTGAGAATGTTTTGAATCAAATTGCTTAGGGTGGCCACTTATGCATTGCTAAAAAATCACCCCAAAGAGGACCCACATTTGCATATGCTAATTCACTGAGAGAGATGCAAATTTAGAAGTAATTACAATAATATAACTAGGAATACAGTTCATCTAACCTTAGTAAGGAAGACTCTGAGTAGGTAACCCATGTGCCTGCTTTTTCTACTGTCCAGGTGCAACATGATTCTCCGATTGGAATCCACCAGGGGAAGAGCCTTCAGCGTGGTGGCCCCCCTCCTGTGGAATTCCCTGCCTCTGGAGGTCAGGCAGGCGCCAACCTTGTACTCCTTTCAGCACCTCCTGAAAACATCTTTATTCCAAGAAGCCTTTCTCTAACATGCAGCCTTGGATTTCTGTTTTTGCTTCTTTTAAATTTTGTTTTAACTGTTTTTATTCTGTTTCATTTTCATTTTACCTTGTACACCGCTCTGAAATTTTTCAATGGGGAGCGGTATATAAATATTCTGAATAAATAATAAATAAATAAATAAATAAATAAATGATGGATACTCTTGCTCTCCTGGCTTCTCGTGCTTCTTCTTTATAGAATCATAGAATAGCAGAATTGGAAGGGGCCTACAAGGCCATTGAGTCCAACCGTCTGCTCAATGCAGGAATCCACCCTAAAGCATCCCTGACAGATGCTTGTCCAGCTGCCTCTTGAAGGCCTCTAGTGTGGGAGAGCCCACAACCTCCCTAGGTAACTGATTCCATTTGTCGTACTGCTCTAACAGTCAGGAAGTTTTTCCTGATGTCCAGCTGGAATCTGGCTTCCTTTAACTTGAGCCCGTTATTCCGTGTCCTGCACTCTGGGAGGATCGAGAAGAGATCCTGGCCCTCCTCTGTGTGATAACCTTTTAAGTATTTGAAGAGTGCTATCATGTAGGACCTGGACTGGACAGTCCTTCACCATCAGATAGAACTCTGTTCTCTGACAGCCCTTCAAATAGGGGACTATCCTAAGCAAGATGTGGGCAAGTGTTGGGCAGCTTATGAAATCCATTATTACCAGATGATGGAATGGGCCCCCACATAAATGACTTCCTAAGAATCTATGTTATAGACCCACACTTCTGTGAACTGGACCATCAAGGCATGTGTGTATGCTCTCGCTGTCAGCAGTAGGTGCTACAGAACCTCCAGGTCATCTGTGACTCCATTTGCATCTGTCATCAGTCTTTGTAAAAGACTGGGGACCTTTATGGTATGCTGCAATATTTCTAGAAGTTGCTCAGGGGCAGTACTTAGATAAGCTCACCTACAAACATTCAAACATGTTTCTCCAGATCAAGTTTTACTGAAATTCTAATTCAGTGTCCAGTGGTGAACTGGAGAGGGAATGCCGAGGGAGACAGCTCCGGGACATATTTTAGAGCAGGAACAATTGTCTTCAACAGCAGCTTCACCTAGCAGGCGTTAAAGAAATCCCATCTAGAGGTGACTAAAACATGAATGACAAAAAGGTCCAGACCCAGTTTTTCAAGGGAAGGACACTCTGCCAGAGCACTGGGATAATTAACAGTTTTTAATTGCTCTGGAGAGTGAATGAAGTGATAACAAGGCTTTCAAGTTTTACTGTTGTTTTTGACTAGTTAGCACGGAGGAGGTCAGAGAATGAGGCCAGCTCACTATTCTATGGCTGCCAGCTGATTTGGAATACATTTGATATTATGCTATACTAATGTAAAGCCCATGTTGCCATGGGCACTAGTAGTCTCGTTCCTTTCCCACTTTTTTGCCCCTCAATCCCCTCATCACACAAGGGCTGATGGATAATGAAAATGCGGCACAGGCATACTGAATTCTCCCTCCGGAGTTTGCATGCGGCCTGGCCCTCCCCCTCCCTCCCTCACATGCCCCGACTGCCCGCCTCTGTCCCCTTTCCACTGGTGGTGACAACCTAACCTTCACACCACATCGATTGGCCGAGCAGGGCTGTCCATCATTCTTCTGGTGGAGGACCTTCCCTGCCTGTTTGGTGCAGAGGAAATTAATTGCTATTAAAGCTTGAGCGTTGGACGTTTCAACGTTTCCTGCATGTCTATACTGCTCAAGCTTCAGTTTAAAACAAAAATCAGCAAAACTGGTCTGGTAGAATTATTATTATTATTATTATTATTATTATTATTATTATTATTATTTATTATTATTATTCTATTTATTACATTTATATACCTCCCCATAGCTGAAGCTCTCTGGGTGGTTTACAAAGATTAAGAAGATATACACTACCATATCCTTATAAAAGATACTGCTGCCCTTTGATATGTGTGTGTGTGTGTGTGTGTGTATGTGTATGTGTGTGATTTTTGGATTCTAGTTGTGGGGTGAAGCTATGATGTGCCTCAAAACTGTGATTCCAAATTAACCATGACACTACTGGGTGAGTGTGAAATACAATCAATCTGAAGCAGAATCTAGACTACGGTCCAGGCACTGTGGATTGGGGTGATGTAGGAGGAGGTCCAGTGTTCCGGATAGGGTTACACACCCTCTTAAGGCTCAGAGGTGTTTCCAAATCTATTCCTGGATTCTCAGGTGTGAGCAGCGGCCTGGAGCGCCATTTACCAGCTATGTACTTTCCTTGAGAAATTGAACCCAGCGCTCATCCTTCATGCCCAAATCACCCCCAGATTCAATCATAGTAACACCCTCTAGGTGAAGCTGCCTTTGAAGAGAATTTGGAAACTTCAGTTGGTCTAGAAGGCAGCTGCCAGGCTGCTCAGAGCACCTCAGTCCAGTTTTGAAACATTTGCACCAGTTCCCAATTTGCTTCAATTCCAAATACAGCTGAGTCAAAACAATTCAGCAGCTGTTTTGTGATTACACTTCTGAGCTTTTACCCCACCGCCAGAAAAAGGGGCCCACTTAACAGATTTTTCTCCAAATATTCTCCACCATTGTCTTGCTGCAGCTGCCATTCCTCCCTCCCCCACATGCAATGCCCTGTAGTGATGCTCGGTCTGGGTCACTGTGGAGCACGCACCACATTCAGGTTACCAAAACAGTTGTTACTACCACCACAAGTGGATTCCACCTCCCACCCAAAGAACACCCTTCAGGGGAAAAAAAATAGTGTTTGCACTGCTAATGATGAGCCAAACTGTTGGAGAATTTCTCCTACCCATTTCTCTGCTTACAAACAGGCTGGATAATTTTGAGAGGCCATTTGCTCACAGCTAAGGATGTTGGAGAAACCCTCAACAGAATCAAATGAGTTCAGATTTCTGTGAATGCGACCCACAAATCCTGCTGCAGACCAGCTTGTCTCAATTCACACAAATTCCATGGGCTGGTGGACCATTTTGTTTGGTACTTTCCATTTTATTTTATTTTTTACTTTCCAGAATGTTACCCAAATTTAGTCATTGAAAAATACATGAAATAAAAAGACTGTGGATGAAAATGTGGATTTTCTCCATATGCTGAAGCATGAAAATATGCATGGGGGATTTGCATATCTTGGTGGGGATTCTTTGCAAGTGCAAATTTGTGCAAATGCAAATTTGTACAAATTTGGGAAATTGGTAAAAAAAATCGGATTCTGTCAAACAAAAGTCACCTGACCATCTGTGAAATGCAGATGGAAGGAATTTTACACAATCTGTACATCTCTATACACAATTCTAGTTCAAAGTGTTCTATCTGTTTTTTAAAGCCCTAAACATCCAGGGACCATAATAGCTTAAGCATTACATCCGCCTATATATGAATTTGCCTTGACTCTTGTTGTTACCTGCTTAGACACTCATCCATGTTGTCTGAAATAAGACAGGTGAGCACAAGGGTTGTGGTCTTTTCTGTGGTGGCACCAAAACAATGGAATACTTTGTCTAATAAACTCCATGTGACCTCATTGGTCCTGACATGCAATGAACAGCTAAAACATATCTGTTAGTAGGCTGTTTCAGGTATTGCTTTTGACTGTTTCTTCCCCCTTGACTGCCACTATTGTTATAACGATTTTTATTTTTATTGTCGTTTAAGTTTAATTTCATTGATTTTCATAACACTGTGTCATTGTTTTCACATCGTTTGCTGCCTTGAATATCCTTTTTTTTGCCCCAGAAAGGTGGGATAAAATTCACTAAATATGAGAAATACATACTTCACCATGCCTAACCCAGCACTTAACTCATTTGTAAGTTTGAAAAGCATTTTGCTTTTTCAGCCAAATAACCAATTAGTCAAAAAAAAAAAAATGCTAGAGTTTTATGACATATATGACATTTTATACCAATCTATCAATATTCAGATTCGGTTAGCAGATCAAAAGCTTACTCTCTATGTCACTGTTTGTTTCCTTCAATCAGAAAAAAAAAATTCTCTACCCTGCCTCATCCCCATTTCGTATCATGAGAAAAGACTTAGAAGTCCTGATTCCATTTGTGCATTTCTTAGTGTCCGTGGAAATATTCTGATAGAAAAAGAAAAAAGGTTATTCCTTCATTCTGCACCTCAGCAATTTAAGGATAGTTCAATAAGCTTTTATGTCACATTGCGCTCAAGGGTAGAAAACTTGACCATAACCATAAGGAAGCCACTGGGATTTTCTGCAACGTCTGCATGGTTACCCCTAACTGTCCATATATCTCCCTGGTCAATGCAAAAGGAGCAGGAGTTTTGTTTTTCTGCAGCTACTGCATGCCCTGCATCACATGAGGTCCTTCTGTCTAAAAGAGAGAAAGAAATGGAAGGGGTGGTGCGGAGAGAGAAACCCATCCAAACACATCTAGCAGCCTACAAGAGCCGGGTCTGCCAGGTTTATCTGCTAAAGCCGCTTAGGCCTTGGCCGCTTACATTCTGTTATCTGTTTCCTTATGTATATTTCTCAACCTTCTACCAGGGTGTTTAGAAATGTGCTTTGCTAAGTGATGGAGAATAGGGGACCACAGAGATATTCAGATACTCGGCAAAAGGGTGGTGAGAAAGGAGTTAACTGACCATCATCAATTACAGCATCCAAGGGGGGTGATTAGGCCTGAAATTGCTGGGAGGTTTTTAATTTAACTCTGAGTAGAGGAGAAGGCCACCGTGGCTTTCACCCCCCCTTGCTGCCAACCTCCCCCCTCCCACGGCTTAGCTGAGCTCATCAGATCATATGCTGCTTACTGCCTCATCCGCTTACCGTACGCTGCTACTCTGAGCTATTGTGTTTGGAGAGGGCACCAGGCAGGCACGCCGATATAATATTATTCCTTTGTCCGGGTATCCTTGCCAGACCCCACTGTCTCAGAACTGCTTATTAAGCAGAATTCCCTATTAAAAATAATGATGGAAAAATTGAAGGAAGGAAGGAAAGGAAGAATGCATGAAAGAAAGACTGTATTAGTGAGTTGTGCAAAAGACGTTGCTGGTGAAAACTTGCTAGTCTGGAAAAGTGGCTCCTCTTTGTTAAAAGAGGATGTAGGTTGCTTCCCTGGAATGAGCCCTTCTGTTCTTCCTTCTGGAATGTATGATTGTCCCACTCCCATAAAAGCAAACGCTTGTATAAAGTTAGTTGTGTCCGTAAATATAGATGCAGCAGTGTGTTACACACCTCCAACAGCTTCATTCTGACAGCCCTAAAAGGTTTAGTAAGAGAAAGATACAGGCTGCCTTCAGCGGAACCCAACCATTGTGCGTCTCCTGGCTGGAAAATGGCCATCTCAGAACAGTAACTCAGGCAGGAATGCTGTGGGTAGCTTCCTCTGGGACTTTGGACCTGCTAAAGCCTTTACCTATTCATTTCTCATGGGAACTTACTGATCTAGAAGGTTATATTAGGGTCAATGCTACTTTGGCTACTTTGGTGGACTATCAACTTGGGTTTGAAAGGCCGATCCTATATTGCAACTTTACAACATAAGAACTGTATTGGATCAGACCGAATAGCACTATGTAGTCCAGTGTTGTGTTTGCTCAGTGGCCTACCAGATTAAAATAGGAAACCCAGAGTCTTCCACTGCTCTTGCAGCAGAGAAACATATTGCCTCCGATACTGGAAGTAATATATAGCCATTAGGGCTAGTTAAGTAGCCTTATCCTCCACGAATTTTAAAGCCATCGAAGTTGGCAACCATCTTGTGGTAGTAAATTCCATAGTTTAACGACGCACTGTGTGAAGAAATACTTCCTTTTATCTGTCTTGAATCTCCCATCATTAAACGTCTTTGCATGAAACCCATTGTGTTCATGTATTATGAGAGAGGGAGGGGGAAAAAAATCTCCCTAACCGTTTTTTTTTTCCACACACACAATTTTAAACACCTCTATTGTGCCCCCTTTGATCTCCTTTTTTCTAAGCTAAAAAGCCACAAACTTTTCTTCATAGTGGAGTTGATCCTGCACCTTTCCAACTTTACAAATATTACATATTATATACACACACACACACACACACAATACATGGAGAAGTCATTTCCCTTGAATGGCATGCAAAATCTGTTGCCTGAATATGAGTAATTTTGGAAAATAGGGGAAGTTGCTAATTGGTTAAGTTTCAAATGGACTCTCAAGCAACTCAGATGTGTTATTATTTTGTATGCTCTGCAGAGATCAGAGGAGGATCGATGGATGAACCTTTTATTTATTTTTTAAAAAATGCATGTATTCATTAAAGTTCATGGAAACAGCATGAAGAAGAACTATTGAAAAGGATAATGTGTATGGTTAAGCAAGAAACTTTGCTGTTTATGATTCACCATTGTTCTATAATAGTTTTTTTTTTTTCATTAACATGATATTGTGAATGATTTTTTTAAAAAATGTTTGTATATTGCAATATAATTTGCAATGTACTATAATCAGCATGGAGAAAGACAAAATGGGTGGGGGGAACCAATAATGTCAATAGACATGGATACACCCAATGATATAATCCAGTATGCAGAGTGCCTGGGGGGCAATATGCCCCCCTAAAACAGGTTTGTCACTGCTGTTTTAAGCTTTTCTTCATAAAACATGATCTAGGATTCTGCATTGAAGTCCATTCCTGTTACAGAATAATAAACTCACAGACTTAGAAAGGGCCATTTAAGCCATCACATCCAACACCCAACTGAGCACAGGAATCTAGTTTAAAGTAGCCCAGGCAGATGCAGTCTTTGTATCATCCAGTCTTTGTATCATCCAGTTATCAACTATCATGGACTTTAGAAATAGCTTTATTATGCCTGCATGGGACAGCCAAAACAAAGGATTATTCAGCATATGACAACCATCATACATGGCTGGTTGTCGCCGCTCATTTTGATAGTTCACGATTCACTGGCCTAATCCAGTCCTTTATCAGCTGCCGTGCCTTGAATAAAAGGTGCATTCCAATTGTGAAAGGTGCACCCAATCTTAGCTAGGACCTCCATATGGCACAGAGGCAGGGCTAGCTCAAGGTTAGAGATTTCCCTGGCGAAAAGCTCTCTGGTGGGCTCCATCAGAGGCCACCATATACTCTCACTGGAAGCAATGACAAGTTCCCAAAATGCCCCAGAGTGATGGCACATCAGGTACTCCAGGGCATTGTTGGAAATTGAAGGTTGGCTTCCCCAGAAGCTGCCACCAGATAAATCTATGGCCGGAGAAGTGGGCAAGACAGGCTAAGCCCCTGAACTGGTGAGTCTAGCTGGAGAACTTGGGCCCTGGCAGCTGTCCAAAGATGCTATGTGCTAATGCCATGCCCTGAGTAGAGCTAAAGGCATGTCTCCAGATGGTCCCATTCCATTAATGACACCAATCAATGTTGCTGTGTGGCACCCAGATGCATGCCAGCTGCGAATTTCACAAACGGTTCAGTTGAACAGGATCCATTGTAACAGAATCTTGCCGCTTGCACCCTAACAACTGGCCATAAGCAAGTTGTGCTTATGGCTGAGCAGAGCAACTGAGAAAAAAAAACTGCAATGAAGCCAACATGAGTTAGAAGGGAACAGGAACGTGATAAAGAAAATATAGCAGAAAATATGGCCTGGAGCACAAAGTCTGCCCGAACAAGTGGGTGGTGAAGGGGGAGAGTTCTCTTGGTCACAAAAGAACCCAGAGAAGTATTTCTCAAGGTTGTTACTGACAAAATAAATAAATGAATGCAAGTTTGTTCATTTCCACCAAAGCTTTTATTTCCACTTAGAGCAGATCAGGTGAAGTTTTGACTTAGAGTGCCCAGTGGTTGTTGACCGTTCTTTGTACTAAAGATACTTTGTAATCCTACCTGATTTTTTTTTATCCCTCCCCCCTCATTTGTGCTTGTTTACATGTTGTGTTCTTTCTGATACAGAAAGACATAGTTGTCATATCAGTCATCACAGAATAAATGAATTGAAGGCAGGAAAGTGTATGGAGGGGGAGGTCTTAGGTGAAGGTTTTATAGATAACACTCCAAACTCTCCAGTGTGGCTGGTGTTGTTTTTCAGACGTAAGTAGCTGCATTTGTTTTAGGTTTGCACAGGGAACACTTTCTTTTGCCAGGAAGCTTCTCTACTAGAAAGTCTCACCCAGTTGACCAAAAGAGTTGTGAGCAAATCTATCCACGGGGGTTCAATGATTAGGCAAAATCTGTTAAAATCTATCTAATTTTAATGTGTTTTTATTCTGTTTTATTCTATTTTATCTGTTCACCGTTCTGAAATTTTGAATGGGGAGTGGTATATAAATACTGGAAACGAATGAATAAAGGAAATAATAAAATGACTTCTGTAGCCTTGGATTTTGGGTAAAGATTTTGGGTAAACCACTGTGCTCCTCCCCATCCTGGGAGATCAGAACAAGTGGATGAAAACTCCATAGGTGTTGGACCGGAGATGGAGAATTTCTACCATTTTCTAATGGTAGCAGTAATCCTTTGTTAAGTACAAAATTGAGATATCTAGAGTTTTCACCCATGGAAGGTTTCTTTACATTAAACTGAACAGAAATGGGGACTATGATATCCACATCTTCAACGATATTCATGCATGTATTTGCTGGGTATCCTTCCTCGTCTTTCCCATTTCCCATTTCTGTGGCTTCTGCCATTTGTCCCCTTCCTTATTGTGAGCGTTCCTTTGTCATCTCGCCCAGGTTTTAGCTGGCAAATTCCTTGGTGCATAGAACCAATGAGGTTTATTTATGTTACTCTGTAAATTGGCCTGTATGTTGTTGGTATTTGCTGAGAGTCATGATATCTGAAAAGCCTCCCCCTCTCATATGAACCTGCACCAAACTTATAATTCTTTTCAGAGACTGTGTTGTGAGTCCCACCACTAAAATGGTTTTAGCTGGTGTAAACACAGGATATGAATGTTTCTGTGGCAACCCCCTCTCCCCCCCCCCCCCAGTTATAGAATTTCCTCCCAAGGCAGGTTAGATTGAACATCTCAGATGACATTGGGTCAGACAGCAAAACACATTTTTATTTTGCCCAGATTTTAATGTTCTTAAATTTGAGATCAAATGTTTTTCTCTCTGCTCTTCTTGGTTTTAATATTCCATTCTATTTTCCCCAGCCACCATCACCCCATCCCCAACGATATTTTGTATGTTGCTTTGTAAACCGCATTGAGGAATCTTATGAGGACTGAAAGGCATAATAGAAATGTCTTTATAAATAAATAATGGCAACATCACCACCACCAATAAAAATAACAATCCAATCAATTTCCTGATCATGTCCTCCTGAAAATGTATCTCACAACGTTTCAGCCCAAAGATGTAAATAAAGAATTTACCACTAATAAGATGTATGAAAACCCATTTGGAAAGTAGATCAGTAAGCAAGAAAAGGAAAGAAAGTTAGACTTTCTCCCCACACTGAGTATTCAAGCTCATAAGCTGCAGTTAACTCTGCAGCCCTAGAGCTCACCTCTTTGAATTCCGATATCTTAGCCATGTTGACTGGTAATAGGAAGCCTTAAGATTTTTCACAGTGAAGCATTAGATACTGTCGCCAGAGGTCGATAGAGTTCTGACCCCACTTCTTACTCCGGTACACCTCCCAATGACCTCAAAGGGAGTTCTGAGGGCAGCACAGAGGTGGTTCTTAACGTAAGGACTGATATGGTTAACTAGGGTTGCCGGATCAGAATTTCAAAAAACAGGCACACTGCAGAGCCAAAGTGACTGGCATCTAAGGTTCAATAGAGCTATGCTGATCTGAATAAGGAACATCTGTTCTGAATAGCGACGAGGTTCTAGAATTAGAGGGAGTCCTTGAAGAGAAGGCACCTTTGGCCAACCTTTGCAATGAATATATCTGTGTTTTTCTTGCACACTTAAATTAGCAAGATGACATTGTGTTTGTTGAATCTATGGGTCTTCCTGACAGAAGAACTGTGCAATCCTTTGACTATTCCTAGTAGTTTGTTAAGGAGGGGAAAAAATCACTTCACCCAAACAAAAGTCTCATTGAACACAAGAAATCAGAAAAGAGGCATCTCTTATTACAAAGCAGAGGACATAACATGGAGTTCATGTCCTCCAGACGCCTTCTTTAATGCAGAAGGAATGTCGTACTTTTTTAAAAGCCAATGGCAGCCGTCCAATGCTTCTCTCTTGGAATTGTGAAGTTGTCTGGGAGAACTTTTTGCCCTCCTAGAAATGCAGGAGGTAGACATTCTGTTGTAAGCAACATGGTGAGGCCTTGATGTGGTGTTCTCCAACCTATGGCCAAATACTCCCTTGAACACTGGTGCCTACTTCACTTTAGAATGAGAGGTTTTGCCACACTTACAGTGGCAAATTACTTGGCCTGCATTGTGTCACAGTTTCTTGTTTCTGAATCTTTTTATATTGTATCCTGTCCTCTTCCCTGCAACCCCAATACCAAGATGCTAAATCCTTATTCACACAGGCTGGTAGGAAGTATATAAGAAAGAAAGAAAGGTTGCTAATTGTCCTTTTCTGGCAGTCACAAAATACTTGTTGGAGTTGTGGGAAATTGTTTCATTGATCAATGCTAGTTAAGAGACGGAGTAGATATCTTTATATTTTATTTGAACAACTTGCATGATTTTATTACAACCGATTCTCTAAAGAAATTAACTTACATTGCAATCCCAAACACATTTACTGAGAAGTCCATGACACGCACTGTATACAGCGGGTCTTAGTCCCAGAGTAGACATGTTTAGGAATGCAGACTTAGTTATTTACTAACAGGCTAGAAATTACAAAAAGTCACCAGTAGATCAAGATAGTGATTCTCCCCACATTGACTAAAGGGCTACACGCGTGAGATTCACAACTGTTGGGGGAGAAATTTAGGGCAGGTTTGCAATGATGAGAAAGGATCTAGAGGACAAATGAGATGAGGAAAGAGTGATAGAAATGGGAGTTTAGTGACCCTGGAAGATAAAAAATACTGCAACTACTGAGTACCTGTCCCATTAATATTAACGGAATCTTGTATAATGGCATTAAGATCGCAATCCAATATACATCTCTGATGGCATAAGCCTCATTGTGCTCATTTGAGAAGGATGATACACACAACATACACACCCTTGTAGTGCATTTGGGAGGGGGTTATTAATTGTCTTTGAAGTATGAGTCCCCCCTCACATCCTAACAGTGTTAGGTTTACAGAATTGTGTGTATATGCATATGCGCGCACGCATGTGTTTGTGTGTGTGTGTATGTATGTATATATAATTCTGCAAAGAATTTAAAAGGCAGGGCCTGATTTTGAAGCCCGACTGGCATTTCTACTGAGTGGGAAATAGTTGACAAAATAGTTTTGTCTTATTGCGACTCAGCAAAGCTAATTCTTCTTGGTTTCCCTTAGCACACTTTCTGCCAAGGAAATGAAAAATGAATTTATTGGACAGATACAGGGGACAAAATGTTTTGTAGAGACAATAGTTGCCAGCATTCTTTTAATTCAAAATGTGGAAAGCAATACTTACATTTTTGAATATTCAAATTTTTGTGAAGTTGATCAGGCAGAAGGAGAAATGTTATCCTCACAAAACACAGTTGTGTACAATCCCTTCATTCAGTCAATGCTGTTGTTTTAAATGTTATTTCAAGGAGCTGTTCCAGAAGGACCCTACACTTCCAATAAGGACAATTTAGGAGAAGGATCCTTAAACACACAGGGAAAACACACATTGATTTCTTGTTTGGTGAGATGGGGTAAATTTATAGGATTGGGACCTTGTCATTATACTCCTATTGATTGATTTTTTTTAAAAAAAAAAACAAGTTAGCATCTGAATCAAATAATATACACCTGCAATTTCATTTCCATGAACAGGGTTTTAAATTGCATCTAAAAGAGTTTTTTAAAAAATAAATAAATAAATCTAGCTCTCAACTTCCTGTTTTATTAAGTGTAATCTTAGTAAATCCATCTCTTCTAATTAAACAACTTTTTCTTGTTGAATCTATGTGTGAAATGTATATTTTAAACTGTCCATGTTATAACAAATAAATGTACTTCTGATTTCCAAAAAAAACTATCTAGCTTCCTAATAATATTAATAAAATGAATCTCATATACATACATAGCTATTTTGCTTCTACTCATTACGCACACACACGCATGCACACACACACCATTGGTATTTATCGAATAAACAAAAATTGCAGCTTAAAAATAGTTTCACAATCTGAAATCAAGATCTTAGTAAGTAGATTTCAGTAACCAAGTTAATTTGCTTTAATTTGGGTTTTCTCTATCTTCATGGAAACAGAAATATAGAAGCTAATTTCTTCTGCTTATATCTGATTTAATTGCATGTACTTTGGATGGATTAAGTTTCCACTTAATTGTAGGAATCCAGAAACGCTGTTGTGGAGGCAGATTTAAACTAAAATAATAATTAGCTACCTCAGATAATGTTAAAATATTCATATTAACTTCAAATTTTGTGCTGTATAAATTGCTGATATCTATTTACCGCATTCAAGCTACCTCACGAAGAGCTGAGTACTTTAATCATATTTTAACATTATCGGTGAACAGTTTGTTTTATGATATAATTATTTCTTCTTCATTTCTCTATTGTTGTATTACAGGAAAATGACGTTTCATTTTATGAAAACACAGTAATGTAATAACAGAACAGGGGGAAGTGGGCATAAATGTTTATAAAAGTTGTGAGTTTGGCACATATAATAATTATTGTTCTTGCTTTTGACATCTTTCCCACATATATTTAGGACAGAAAAATTATAATAGAGTATTTTTGTATATTGTTTTCAAAATTGATGATTTTGAACTAAAATCAATTAAAATAAAATCTAGTTTCAATGTAAAACATTTGTCAATGTATGGACACCAGACCAAGTGCAAAGCTTTCTTTGTTCATAAATAACCTTCAATATTAACAAATGCTCAAAAGTATATAATTCCAGTGGAACCTGATATCTGGATGAGGTTCTATTGATATTAAATTAATTAAAAATCTGCTAAAATTGCAATGATAAATTTATTTTAAAAAATTAAGGCCTCGCCACGTCCTTAACCAATCAAGAATTTGGTACTATGGTGTTGCAAAAACAACTTTGAAGCAGGCATCAAACTGGGAGGTTTTTCTTCCTTTCTTTTTTAAAAAAATTATGCTCTTCCAAAAAAAAAAATCACCCCTATCTAATTTTAAATATATATTAGAAGATCTTATTGAAAGTATCAGGTAAATTAGTTTGCAGAGACTGATGAGCTGTGTAAGGTTCCAAACTTGAACATTTCCAACTAAAAAAAAATACATTCAGACATTAAAAAATGGTTTTCTTATGTTGTTGACCTACTCTGTATTCTTTCCTTACACTCCTAAATTGCTATGATCCACTTTCTCAAATATTTCCTATCCAGGAACCTAAATTGAGATGTAAAAAACTGGAGTCAAAAATCTTTGTAACAACCTCCTCTCCTCAGCCCTGAAATCTACAAATGCAATCTCAGAGTTAACTTTCCTGCGAAGTAGGGGGTGCTTCCCCTCCCCACTAAACATGTAATTAGTATAATTAATAATTATTCCCTAATTGAAACACAGGTTAACAAACTTCCATAACGTCGAGAGGTAAAGAGGAGGAAAATGCCATGCATTCACCCTGAGTGTTTTTAAGCCTATAAAAGTCTTCAAAGGACCTCAAGATATCAAGCAATCTTTTATCCAACTAAACCTACCCCCCACCTTCACTCTTACACATACTTAAATACCCACTATGCTCACAGCTTGGAAAAAAGGAAGAAAAGCCTTAATGGATCATTGGTTTTAACTAAAAGAGGATAAGGTACGTGCACCGTATAAGTGGTCTCGAAACCATTTTTGTGGTATTAATAATTTTCATCAAACGAAAACAAAGGCATCTTAGCAGCGCAGACGGCAACGCTTTCAAGCAAGCTCCTATTAACATAGCTTTTATTTCCAAGCGCAAACATTTCAAACAATTACGCCCAAGCCCACTTCACTGGTTGTTACTAAAACAAGCCATCAGGTATGCCTCTAGTCTCTGGCAGGAAGAGGCAAAATAAAATTTGAGTAGCATTTGAAAGGAAGGACTAGGCTCCCAATTCGGTTTATGCCGGGTTCCTTCCTGCCAGCTCATTTGTGCAAGCATTCGGGATGCCAATTTGTGAGAAATTTAATCAATTATGGAGCAAACGGAAATTTACGAATAGAGCAAATGGAACATGGCATTTTTTCTTCTTCTTTTCTTCTTTTTTTTTTGTGTGTGTGTGTGCAGAAGATGACGATGGGATGCCAGCAATACATTTCTTCTGATAATAGTTTCAGAAGTCTTATTGCTACATTGCCCACAATGATTCTTATTCCTTTCCCCAATAAAACACTGCCTAGCTAATGAGTTACATTTTTTTTTAAAAAAAAAATCAATGTTTTTACTTTCAGGAAGCAAACTTCTGTGTTTAGGGGAAAAATGAAGTTCTATAAAAAAAATAAAATGAAGTGAAGCTTGCTATGTTCGTATTTTTTTTAAAAAAATGTCCTTGCTTTGAGTTTTATTTTACAGAAATATCCCATTATTGAAAATTAAGTGTTACCAGCATCATCTTATGTCTGTGTGATGTACAGACATGCAAGAATTTTGTTGTTACATCCCGTGTGTTTGCATATTGGTGGACTATAAGTAACCACTAACCACATAGTACTGTGAATAATTTGAATGCATGAATTTAACGATTTCTTCTGCAATAGTGACTGCTAATATATCTCAAGATATTGCAAAGATCTAGAAGTATTCCTACAACTGCTTAATGGGAATTCCATAAAAGAAAGCTAAACTCACAGTTTAAACTAATTTTTGCCCAATGCTCTAAACCACAAATGGTCATAAATCTAGTCTTTCTGTTTTAAAACAGCAGTTGTTACCTTTCATCTATGCGTGAAAATTGTGTTCTTCAATACATGCTGAGTTTCTGTAAGTTTTGCTCAAATGTTTACTTTTGGAGAGGTGAAAGAGGAACAAAATAAATCTATGAACTGGTATTAGGAATCAGGATATAAAGTTAATTAATTGATACTATCAATCTAACATAGTCAAAGTATTTTGGTTCAAGCTGATTTTGTGCTATGGAAGTTAATGTGTGACAATTCAATATTTTGACTATACAGCTTGTGAATTTAGCTGCAGAATTCGGTGAAATCAATAGGTAAATTCTTAAACTGTCTTCAGATTTGCAGTGAGGGAACTCACACATGAATTCCAAAGTATTTCCTACTAACCTCCTCTGCTTTCTTTGGAAAAGGAGAACAGCTTACTCTGCAAGCAAGCCTGTGGCAAAGTTTTGTTGATTCCACAAACTAGCTAAATTGGAGCGATTGGGTTTTTACCTTAACCTCACCATAATTCTTGCTTATCTGTGTTGTGTGCTTCTTGTTTAAGGGATATTGGTACCAGAGCTGAAACCAACATTATCTACTTGTTTCTAATTCACATACATGAGTCCTGCTCGACAGATAGCTATGAAAGGGCGGGGGGGAGTTCTCATTTGGACAACTTGCATGAATATGGGAAAGGTTTCTATTGCTCTAGACTTGAAAAGTCCATGGCCCATAAGATATAGGGTGCCCTTTCCATACAACGCTCTGACAAATTGTCAAGTCCACCTCAACTTGTAATTGCATATTCAGGAAGACTGAAGCGCTATCTTTTTCCTGACCCTGCCATTGTAAATAGACAAGGACACAGAGAGACATATGCAGTTTCCATATATGACACCTGTCTGATTTTTTTTTTTAAGGATTAAAAAAGGGGGGAGCGAGATGTACCATTTTCAATTGCACATGATCCCTGATGGGGTGCCTTCATTTGTTCTTTGAAGAGAGCCACTTGGAGCTTCAAATTTCAAACCATTTATAAGTGTTTGTACACATATTCCACTAGCAACGTTCTGTGAAAACATGCCACTTCTCCAAAAGGAATAAAAATGTGTTTGCGTGTGTGTATAAAATTATAACATTAGAAATAGTGTCACAAGGTGAAAACCGACCTCTTAGGATATTGTTAACCTGCAACACCTGACGCGCCATCAGAATACAAACTCTACATTTAAACACTCAAGGCAAAAGCAAAGAGCATGGATGGACCATATCAAGAACTGGCAGAGTATCTAATTAAATAGCAACAGTTGGAAGCAGTTGCCTTTGGTATTCCCCTTCCCCACAATCCTTTTTCTTCTCTTCTCAAAGAATTCATTTTATTTTCTAACCTTTCTAAGAATAAAATAACACTCCCAAAATAAACCCTTGTGGATTTGGAAAACGAGAATTGACTTTAAGACATGAAAACTAAGCATCAATAAAAAAAATTCTTTTAAAAAGAAAAAAAACTATTGAGGCTTAGTTTTCTTTCCAACGCAGTTGAAGAGTGAGGATATCATTTACAGACAGCTTGCACTCCAGAGCTTTTGATTGTTACGATCCCATCATGCTTTCTTGGAAATAGTTTTAACTAAAATCCATTGGATTTACTTCTAAGTAAATATATGTGTAGGTTTATAAAGGGAGCCCACTCACCTTTATCCTATTTTGTGTTCAATGGGAAAGGATTTGGTTTACAGCTGTATGGATACATGTCTCTCCTTGACATTCCTGCCTGTATTTGCTAAACCAACATATTGTATTTTTAATTTCTGCCTAGAAATGTTTGCAGGTGTATATACCATAGGACTTACAAAAGAATGAAATTCTACTCCCTTTATGCATGCCTCTGTGTACTTGAAAAATGAATGTGCAAGATCTGAGTCCCAAGAAAACTGGCCACCTTTCTGAAAGTTTAATGAATTGATGGCCCAAAAATGAATGCTAGTAAAATAACATTCCATTATATTAGAGAAAGTTTTCAAATATCACTGATCCTAATAGTGTAACTATTTAAAGACTTCTGTAGATTTTTAAAATACTAAAGATGGGATCCGCAGGGATGTTCTCCTGTACAAACCCCATTAAAATACAAGGGAGAGATGCAAGAGCATTGCCATGTGCTTGTGCAATGTCTTGTGCATTTCACTCGGGTTTTAGCAGGAGTAGCACATGCTTTCATACACGACTCCCATTCATTTCAATGCAGCTTGGACACAAGAACTGTCTGAGAACTTGGGCTCCCAAATTAAGTGTTGAGTTTGGACAAGTCCAGATGGTTCTACTTTAGGGAATCGAGTATATTTTTCCAGGTGTCAGACTGTCCTGATTTCTTGCTCATCCGTACATCTGATAGAGATAGTGTATGATCAGTTCTAATGATTGATTTCCCATGATGAACATAGGGATGTACCCAGGAAAACAATACTTATTTTTGGGGGGAGGGGGGACACTTCCCAAACTTTTAGTTGTGTGCAACTGGGATCAGGAACTCCAGAATCTGCCATTTCTATGTGTGTTTGCTAAAAGAGATGCAATCTTAAACACCTTTAATGTCACACCTCCTTCCTTAGAATTGTGATCTATTCTTGCAAATGCCCAAACTAAGTTTTGTATTGTAAGGCAACAATGTAGTACTTCCACATTTTAAAAGAAAAGGGGAAAAAAAGAAAATGGAGCACAATTCCTTGCAATCCCAATGGCAGAATCTGATATATTCTGATATATTAAGCTCAGCTCCCCATCAGAGGAAAATGTGTATAAATATCACTAATTTGTACAAGCTGAGGACCCCGTTTCTTAACCCAACCTTTCTTGTTTGTTATGACTGCTTTTCCTTGTATCTCCACAAGCTTGTTTGAAGTCTACTCAGAAAACTATGTAATAACACACACACACACACACACACACACACACACACACTAAAATGGGCTGATGTGCTTTGCTAATCAAAAAAACAACAACACCCTTCTATTGGGGTTAGATTAGGACGGCTCTGATGACGGGGCACAGCAATTGTCAGCTAAGCAAAGTCAAAATTAATGACCAACAAAATCAACTTCCCTTTGTGGTTGATTTTCAGCCAGCTGCATCCCCATATAAAAGAGCTATCAAAGGATGGGATCCATTAATTATTAACTCGGAACAGCCTCAGAAACCCGTCCCTTAAAACTCCATTGACATCTTTCTGACAGGCTCATAATCTCTCCAAAAGTTGTTGCTTCGACTTGTTTCTTTCTCCCCCCCCCTCTCCCCTCCTCAGCGTGTCGTCATTCCTAGCTTGAACATTTGCAAGTCCTGGAGGAAAGCTCAGCAGCATATCTATGAACACATGGGACCAAGGACTATTTCTTGAAAGACATCTGCGTGAAACATTTTTACATCAGAATTCTCTGCATAATTCCCTGTGTATCTCTCCTTCAGCTGTCAATGTAATAGAGCTGTCAACAACCTAATTGTAGGATACAATATGTAAGGGGGACCCATCCAACTGAGGGGGTGGCGGCACAGGGGTAGACGTAATATGGAAAGTAACACAACTCAACTGTCATTTTCATAAAGACCGGCCCAACCTGTGGCTAAACCATTTAAACCTCCTTTTTAAACCTCCCGATTAATCCCTGGATTTCTCAGTGTAGCTTGGATCAAACTCAAAGAAAATCAGCAATCGACGAAACAGAGATGCTTCGAGACACCAGCACCTCATACACACCTGCCACATAATCCAGTCTGTTATTGCTTTTCTTGTGTCACTGACTTAAAGGGATTCTTTGCTCTCCTACATTCCGATTTTAAACTCTTTACAGCTCTGTGGCCTCCACCTCCTCCTATGTCCCCACTCCCCCAACTGATTGCATTCCTGATCCAACACATTTTTTTAAAAAAATGTAATTTCTTTGAAGAAACACATGGGTTAGCAAGGTGCAAATATAAAATGGCTGAAATTCAATTTTACACACAAAAAAAAATAAAATAAGAAAAGACCGTATTCCACACACCCCTCCCTACATAGAACACAAATCGATTGACTGGGTTGGTTTCTGTTCTTGGCAGACTCAACAGAATGATATTCAAAAATGCATGGAAAGACTGTTGCTTTTTAATGTTTTTCAAATAAAATATATCTTGTTGAAAATTAATGCTTAAAAATCCACCATTAAGTCCTGCTCATCCTCCTATTCAAACACCTTTTGCTCTTTTAAAGTTACCAGAAAGTGCTACCATGTAAAGGAAAGTAGACTTCAGACTGTCAGATGCTGGTCCAGACCCACACTTTTCAAAAGAATTCCTGAACGAAACAATCCACCAGACACACAGGTTTCTATTTTCTAGTTCTTACTGCTTAAAAAAGAGAGAGAGACCAGCAATGATTCTGATGTTAAAGAGAGGTGTTTTCTGCCCTGTCCATTTGGAATAATTAAAAGATGGAAAGCAATACCTCACACTGAGCAGAGAACTAAAGAATACAGGTTAACTGGATCTCTCAACACTAACAGAGGCTTTCCTGCTTGAAATCTATAGTCACCCGTTTGCACTTTTGGCTAGCTGTTCTCAAATTGTGCAGATGCCCAAAATCTGATTTTTTTAAAATATCAATCAATCAATCAATCAATCAATCAGATTTTTGATTCTTAAAACTTTATTCTATGGGTAACCAAAATCTCCCAAGAATGATTTAGCTAAAATACGTATTGGATCATTGATTCCCGTTTCATCGATTCCCTTATCAATAAAGGCCTAATGATTACATTTAGCTCCCCCCCCCAAAAAAAGAAGTTGTGTAGGAGTTACTACTAGCTAATTAATTATTTATTAGTTGTTAGCAGAAGTCAAGAAAGACAAAACAAAAAAAACCACATAAAAAAAACCAACCCACCATACAACTTGCAATTAGTTTATGGCAGTTCTAAACATCCCGTTCTGCTCATTCTTAGACTTTTCTCATTTTTGTTTTGTTTTCAATTCCTACCTTTGCTGGCCTGTCAACTGCTCCATTAAAAGCTGTAAATTTGTGCAGATGCTCCTGATCATTCTATCTTTGCATCAGTGTGAAACCTTAAAAAATGTCCTTTGCCTATAGAAATGTGGGTTAATATAATAGCTACTTGAACCAAGGCATCGCAGCAATATGCGGGTCTATGGTTGTCCTTATTTAGGCCTGTCCACAATTTTGTTTGTCGTCTTGCCATTCACGGCAGCTGGACTCTGACCTCCAAGTTCTTCTCCCCCCCCTAAGTATTCTTTTCAGAATCCAAGTTCTTTCCTTCTTACCCTCCCACTGACACCATCCTATTCAAAAGTGGAGATAACTTTATTCATCTACACATCATTGTATCAAATTCAATAGGAAAACGGCTTCAGCGTTCTTCAGAACGGGACAGGCCGGTAATGTCTTCATTCTCCCCACCCCCTTCACCAGCACCACTACCATGCAAAAGGGAGTCTTTAAAAAACCATGCCATTTTTATAAAGAAGCTCTAGTTATTGTTTCTTAAATTAAATTTCAACCATCTTCTTGAGTCCACTGCAATGTGTTTACATGATTGGTAATGGATGATCACTTGAAATTATTATCAATGAAGCAACCTGGCAGATATTTAAGAAACGGGGGCTTTAGGATGAGCTTGCATTAGCAGATATTACATGCCATTGCCTGAATTTATATATTACAAGCAGAAAAGGGCTTCCCCTACTCCCTAAAATGGAATAAATTGGCTGTTTTCTCCTCCCGTACAGCTTTCGGGAAGAATTCAAATTACTTTGCACTGAGACTTATCTTCTGAGGGAAAGAGAGAGAAAAATCCTAATCTTCACTCCATGTTTGTTGATTATAGCCAAGAATTACAAAAGACACTGATTATGTCAGCATGAATTTGCTGCCAGTGACGTCACGAAATTCCAGATCCTAGAACTAATTGAGAGTGCTCACTTAAATGCTAATGACATCAAAATCTATTGATGCTCATGCAACTCCAGCTGAGATGCGCTTAGCTATCCCTCTCTTTTCACATCTTCCCCTGCTCTTCCTTCCAAACTTTTCATGGGCCACTGTGCTTGCATACTTGCTGAAGAACACTAGCTCATAGCGAAAGAAATACATGCAGGACTTTTGTGCATTTGAAAACAAAACAAAGACTGGAGATGCTCTAAATTAAATCTATGACAGTCCAGTGTCTCCCCACCCCACCCCTGCACACACAAACACCAAACACACCTTTCACATTGTCATTCTAATCTAAGATTAGTGAAGCTATGTAGAACTAACATCTTTCTCTCGTTTTTAGGTGAGCTGAGGTGACAGCTGGGCGAACTGAAAAGGTAAATTACAGAGAAATCAGAACATCTGATGTTCTTATAACAGCTAATCATATGGGAGTATTTAAATCTGTGGATTAAACAGAAAAAAGAATATAAAGGAGAGGGGGAAAAAAAACAAAATCAAAACCTCTTCCCTGACGGGGTATTTCCTGCCATAGACCCTAGAAGTTTATTTAGAGGGAATAGTGAACATTGGGAGGGATTTGGGAGTTTCAAAAGGGAGAAGTTTATACATTAGTACTGCAAGTTGCAAAACACTGTTGATATTCAAATGTTTATTGTGTAAAATCTGGGATAAGCTTCAGCATGAGAGAGCCTTTAAGTGCCTACAACTATTGGTAATTCCCCTCAGCATTGAGGCAGACACAAAAGCCTTAATCCAATTCCACTCCCCCCCCTCTCTCTCCCCAAAGGGCCTACGCTATTTTCTCTCACATAAACTAACAACACTATCCCATCCCACCGCAAGAGTGGTCAAGGAAAAAGGGCCTTGTGTTTATACTTCAACCAACACTTTGTGTTTCTTGGCTAAGTATGGCGAGAAAACTTTTAAGTGGAACCCTAGGCCCCATGCCATCTTTAGAAAGAAAAATAAGCCTTCCAAGACTGAAAACGGGCGAAAGGTTGAGGAGATGTCAGCCATTCTCTCCGTCACTATCTGTGTAAAGAAACTGATTATTTGAGCCACAACATTCTTGTAGATATGTGGGGAAAATGACTCAAAATTGCAGTTTCTCTCTGCGCTCTGCATTACCTCCCACATTGATAGTCTCTTTTGGGGGTTGGTCAGGATGTCCTCATATACTGGCTTTGTGTGTGTGTGACTCAAAATAATAAGTTGTCTGTGTGCTAGAATAACTGAAAGAATTGCTAACAAAAAACAAACAAAAACACATCACCCTCTTGATATGGAAAATGCCTTTTTGTTAGATGTCACACAAGTTTGATCCATGTATGAATATTGTTTTATGTAAGAAAAAACAAGAATGTGTATCAGACCAATGGGCCTTAGAATAAAGGAACCTGTTTTGAACAGTGGCCAGCCAGACGTCTCTGGGAAGATCATGAGCAGGTAAGCTGGCCACTTATGAATTGCCAGGAAAAGAAGACAAACATTGCAAAAATGAAATAAAAAAGCTGATGAAAGAGGACCCCGATGTACATTAAATACACATGTCATATTTATAGGTAGAGATGCACATTCAGAAAGAATTATGAAAATTCAAATAGAAAGTCTGTACATCTCACCGTAGAGTGGTGGACTGTGATGAGATGACCTGTGTGCCATGCTTTATCTGCCACCCAGGAGTTACGGACGGGCAAATTCAAGGCATAACTCTTTCTTCTGATGGATCATTATCTGTAAACTGAAGTTGGATTGGACAGCCATCCAAATAGAAGATGCCTTCAAAATAGAGGGCAGTCCTCTGGAAGCCTTTCAAATAGAGGAGTGTCTTCTATAAAAGAGGTGCATAGCCACCCTATAAGCAGAGGATGGCAGCAATAGCACCACCCAAGCACACTGTTTGTCCTGCAGGAACTGGAATTCAGAGTTATAGTGCCTCTGAAGATTAGGGATCTTCTAATATATCAGTCCTCCATTGATTTGATGGATCTCTTTTAAAGCTCAGGTCCAGGTTATCTGAAAGACCATATTCTCCCTTAGGAGCCTGCCCATGCTTTGGGATCTCTTGGAGAAGCCCTTCTTTCAGTCCCACCATCTTCACAGGCGCACTTGGTGGGAACATGGGAGAGGGCCTTCTCGGTGGCTGCTCCAGTACTTTGAAACTTGCTTCCTGGGGAAGCTAGGCTGGCTTCCTCCTTGATGGGTTTTCGGAAGCAGGCTAAAACTTTTTTGTTCCAGCAGGCCTTTGGAGAATAATCTGGTCCTCCACCTATGTTAAGGACTTGTAAAATTGTCATGTATTTTAAACGTTTAATGTTTTAATATCGTAATTTTCTAATAAATAAATAAATATACATTTCTTTTCCTAGGTTTAAAATGTATGTTTTAAATTTTGTAAGGGCACCTTGAGGCCCAGTATTGGGCAAAAGGTGGGATACAAATAAATATTATAATAATAATAATAATAATAATAATAATAATAATGACCACATTCCTGTGGTAATGAGTTCCATAAGATTATTATTTGGGGTGTAAAGAAGTACTTTCCTTTTAGTTTTTACTAAACTTATTGCTGATCAAATCATTGAAAAGCTCTAGCTATGTGAAAGAAAATGCATCTCATTTCACCCCATTCATAATTTTATAAAGCTTTCTCATGCCTCCTCCTTAGTCACCTTTTCCCCATAAACAAAAAATATTCAGACTTTAATCTTTTCTCATAGGAAAGTGTGGCTGCCTTTTTTTAATATTGCTTTCCCAGTTGTTTGATGCCTTTCCTGGAATGTAATATACTTGGTATAAATTCATTGACTTGGTATAAATTTATTAACAAACAACATTTCCCAGAGAAAACCACCTGCATGTTGTGGACAGATATGGAAAGGTACACTGAGATAATTACAACTAAATCTTAAACCCCTGATGAACTTCTGTGGATAAATATAAGGTTATTAATATATTGAAACTCCTGCAATTCCTGTTAACTGTAATTGGAATGTATGTGTCTTGTTAGTTGAAAAAGTTGTAATATTTTATATACTCATTAATTATATTGAAAACATGTGATTTAAAACTCAATTAATACATATGAGTCAGACCAATAAGTACAATCTTCGACATTTAAGTTCCACACTGAAAAGGATTCAAATGACATGAATGCTGGTCAAGTGAGTCTAACAATGCAATCCTATTCATGTTTACTCAGAAGTAGGGATGGGTGAGAATTCTGTTTTGTTTTTCAGAAGAATTTACCAAAATTCAAACATTTTTTTCATATTCGGAGCAAAAAGAATTTGATAAAAAAAATGTGGAAGAGAATGAAATTGACAGATTCATGCATCCAGGCTCAGAGCTATGAGCGCTTTGCTCTTTAAAGCATGGGTTTGAATCTCTAAAGATGCAAAGAGTTGGGAGAACAAGTAGCATTTGAGATTAACAGGATGGTCCAAACAAAATCTCCCTGCTGTGTCTCATTCCTGTTTAAGTTTGTCATTGCTGCTTGTACTGTGAGAACAGCAAAATTGCACAATTCGAGCAGCAATCGAAAGGGAAATTTGTGCTAGTTTCCCCAAATTTGTACAGGTTTTCCCAAATTTCCTAATTTGTGGGACTTTCCTCCATAGAGTAAAGTTAGGCTGATTTTGTTTATGGAAATGTGTGCAAATTAGGAAGTTTCTGCAAATCAAACTGGGAATTGGGAATGAGACAAATGCGAACACGGGTTTAACAATTTACAAATATTTTGATATTTTGGGTGGACTCAGGCTCCTGTTTGGAGCTTTGAATGAGGCTTGTTCTGTTTTGCAAGCAAAAAATGGAATCCTTATACATTCCAAGTGGAGGTGTGCTGTTCAAGGAGGCTGGATGAATGGATTGATTGTGGACATGGCTAGACCAGTGGGGTGGAGGGGGATGATCTCACGATATGATGATAGCGCGATCCTCCCCCTCAGACTACACGTAGCATGTGATGTCCTGGGAGGTAGAGGACATCACACCTGCCATTTTTGTCTGAAAATGAGTGCAGGAACATTCCAACACAAAAGGTATTTTAAAAAACAAAAACTTCCCACTCCCCCCACCCCCCCCGATGGCCACTGAGCTCCTGAGAACCCTGTACCTAGTTCACAGCTCCTCGCAGTTACTCCTGAGGAACCAGGACAAAACCGGGATGGCAGCCCACACCTCCCGCAGTCTCGGGATCATCCCAAGACTGCAGGAAAAGTTGGGATAGAAGTGTAGGGCCATATCCCGGGAAAAAGGAAAGTTCATAGCTCCCTGCTCCCGGGATCCCCTGTGCATCATGTGGACACACAGGGATGATCACGGGGCAATCTCCGGGATATTGCCCCGTCTAGCCATGCCCTGTATCCAATGTTTGAGTAATATCTCAAGTAGACTTACATGCCCAAAGAGGCTGAATCTTCTACAACTCAAGTTAATTCAGCTCATGCAAAAGCTGTAGGGGTATATATTTAGTTGTAAAATGAAATGAATTTCACTCTTTTCATTGGATTCAACATGAAACAGGTTGTCCACCCCTACACATGAGCAGCAGGAATCCTGATCATGTGGAAGCAGATACATTTGCTCCCCCAATGCCTGCACATTCAGGAGTTATGGCTAGTGGTGTCACCTTTGAATAACCCAGTGTACAGAGGCAATGGTATGATATGGGAGTGAGGTATGCCACTGGTCTCATACACAGTGGATGGGGTCAGCCATGTGACACTACTTTGATGTCATAGCATAATGACAATGGAACCAGTTACCTAGGGAGGTTGTGGGCTCTCCCACACTAGAGGAATACAAGAGGCAGCTGGACAACCATCTGTCAGGGATGCTTTAAGGTGGATTCCTGCATTGAGCAGGGGGTTGGACTTGATGGCCTTATAGTCCCCTTCCAATTCTACTGTTCTATGACTCTATGGTTCTATAAACGTGTGATGAGGGATTACATGTAATGGGTTATTATTTTTACAGGTCTTCCCCGATTTACCTCAGCTTCCAGTCCCCTTCCTTTACTCTGTTCTTTCCTCTTTGTCACATGTTTAGATTATAATTATCCCATTCTGCAATTATTAGCATTTTGCTGGTGGAACAAAAAATTCTGATGCAAGCCCAGCTAGATCATGGTTTCCAGCTGAAGAGGGAAAATATCTGTAGCATGATATTGTTTTCCTCCTTTAATTCTTATTTATTTATTTTATTTTATTTTATTTTATTTTATTTTATTTTATTTATTACATTTTTATACAGCCCAATAGCTGAAGCTCTCTGGGCATTTCACAAAAATTAAAACCATGAAGAGCATAAAAACAACCAACAAATTTAAAAAACAAATACAAAATGCAATACAAAAACCACAACCAGAATAAAACCAAACAGCAAAAAATAATATAGGATAAAATATGAGATTTAAACAGCAAAGTTTAAATTTAAGTTAAATTAGGTGTTAATTTTAATTCTTAAAATTAGTCTTAAATTGTGCCATTAATAATTGAAACCACCTAAAAAGTAGTGATTAAAATTAAGAACTCTTTAATTAGTCAGTTGACCAAGTATTCATGTATGTTGTTTTCCCACTCTTCAAGAGTGGGGATTAACATTGTTTCCTTAGATCGGGCATAAGGTAGTTTAGCTCTTGTAGAAATGACTTAAATGAATGATTCTTTATAATGCATCTCTTATTCCCCACACAAACACACATCTTTGCCAACTTTGAATGTAAAGTTGTAAGACCTCCAATGAAACCTTCAGCATTTAGCTGTTTGGGCCCCAGGCTGCTCAACCCCTCTGTGACATCAAAGCATTAATGCATTGGAAATGCATCAACACTCTCTTCTACACCCAGTCACTGTGACATCAGAGCAGCTCACCCAATGGTATGAACCATCTCACCCCCAGCTGCAACATCTTTTTGGGACTGGGAGCTTAAGAGGCAGGCTCCTGTTACCTGGGATCGTGTCCATCTGATCCAGCCAGGAGAGGAAGCCTACAAAGCAAGGGGCCAGTCAGCGGCTGCTGTTGTCGTCCTGCCTTGGAGGGGTTGCCTAGTCCGCGGAACCTCCAACTGCCTCCTAGCAGACTCAGGCTCCCAGCACAGAACCATCTCATCCCCAGCTGCAACAACTTTTTGGGACTGGGAGCTTAAGAGGCAAGGCTCCTTTGGGGGTGGGGGTGGGTCTGCCACCAGCAGGGTCACCTCCAAAGGGGGCAACACCAAGTCAAGGGCCTGTCCCCTTATTTGTTTCTTTTGTTTTCTCCCCCTACTAACTTATAATTTTGTTGTGTATTTTAAGCTTTTCTTCTTTTCTTTTTTTTTGACATTTCTTTTCCTATGTTTTAAAACGTATGTTTTAAACTTTGTAATACCGCCTTGAGGCCCAGTATTGGGCAAAAGGTGGGATACAAATAAATATAATAAATAAATACATAATAAATAAACTAGCAAGGTAGTGAAGGATGGGATTGCAAGACCAGCCAAA
Source organism: Elgaria multicarinata webbii (assembly GCF_023053635.1). Taxonomy (NCBI): domain Eukaryota; kingdom Metazoa; phylum Chordata; class Lepidosauria; order Squamata; family Anguidae; genus Elgaria; species Elgaria multicarinata. Next base: position 24,674,077 of record NC_086186.1, on the reverse strand, counting down.
CCTAAGGTTGTGTATGTGTGTGTGTGTGTGCAAGAGTCTCAGGAAGGAGGTTTGATCTGCCAGGTGACCTACTGATCAAACTTTTTTCAAGTGAGATAGAATTCCAGGACATCCCATCCCATGCACACTTGGTTAGAATCATGTGGGAGGAGAATAGTTTGGCACTCGTGGGCCAGTTCATCTTGGGGTGCTTTGGGCCCAGGCCTAGGGTGACCATATTTGGGAAACCAAAAAAGAGGACTCCTAGTGTGTGTGGGGGGGAAGCAGCTTTCTGAGTCCTGCAGAAAGTACGTTATTCCCCCGCCACCTTAAAGAACCCGATTGGAGTGGAGGAGGGGAAAGGATTTCGTTCTGCACCACCACCATCCACTCCAATTGGGGCCTTTTCTATAATGTCCACGAATGACCCACTTTCCCCTTTAAGACCTCAATTGGAGCTCGGGGTGGGGGAATGACGTGCCTCAAGAAAGCATGTCACTCCCTCCTGCCATGCTAATGGCAGCCTTAAAGGGGAAGGTGTGTCATTCCAGGACATTATTGAAAGTTATAGAAAATCCCCCCTGACACCATGGAAAGAACAAAAACCAGGACAAATCCAGGGAAATCCTGACAGTTGGTCACCCTACCCAGGCCAACCTGCTTTGGATGTGGATCCAAATTGAGATCCAGTTACCCAAAGTGGTTTGACCATTGAGGGTTCCCAGGTGCTCACTGAGAAGCATTGGCACAAGGCCAACCCGGAGTCCATTGAACTCCCAGCTCACCCCCCTAAACCTAGAGCCCTGCCTCCGTCCACCTGCCAGACTTACCTGATCGGCCCACCAGCTGCCCATCCTTGATGGCAGCTGCCACTTTAAATGAAGATGGGGGCTCTGCCATTTTCTAAGACTAAGTTCTCAAATGACAGTGGTTGTAAAGGCCCATTTGGACCTTGACTTTAAATGACCTACAGGACATCTCTTTTCATACTTGTGGCTGCATGGATTCATGCGAAACTGCCATCAGAAATAGCATTCAGTTCTTATGATGATGCTCAGATTTGATAATTTTATTATTTCATTTCATTGTGTTTTGTTTTGTTATACTGCATTTTATAGGTACAGTATTTCTAATCATTGCATTTGAAAATGTGAGTTGCTGTATCCCTTATTTTGAGTGCGTTTTGAATTTTAACAAAGGGCTTTGGCCGTAAGCAATAAAAGTTTGACCTGACCTATCCTGACTTGGCTGTCACACAGCTGGTTATCATTATGAACCTGTCAGAAAAAAACAGGGGACAACCCTAATTAAGCATCAGAAACATGGCTGAATGCAAAGGTATTCAAACTCAAGAGCTAAACACTCAAAGTCTTCTGCCTGGATGGATGAATCTATCAGCTTTGCTTTCTCTCCTACATTTGGCTTTCTTTTTTCTTTTTAACAAGCTGAAGTTCTTTCTATCTCATTTATGAAGAAATTTGCAGATTTCAGCAAGTTATCAAAAACCAAACTAAATACTCCCACTCATTTCGATTCTCCACATGGTCCCCCAATTTTTTTTGGTCAGTGGCACATTTGGAAATATAGCCGGCACTCTCACAAAATGGCTGCCATAGGGGCAGGGCTTGCCTGTGCATAAACTAGCTGCCTTGGTGGGCATGCCCGGTGACAAAACAGCCATTTCTCAGAAGGCGAACTGCTGAAACTCAGCGAACTTGAGTATAGTACAGACGTGGGGTCTCCAACGCATTGGAAAATGATGGAGCTGAACAACATAAACATGACAGAGGAGGCAGAGCCAGCCCTCACCCCGCCTCATTACATTTATCCCACAATTTTAATCCTGCAGGGATGTATGCATGAGCAGGACTGTAAGTGGTGATAATGGTGTGTGAAGGAGACTCAGCTGGGATACATTTTGGTGAAGAAATGAAGAGAAAAGAAAAAGCTCCCTTATTGGCTGTACTTCTATGTACTTCCTTTTAGTTGAAAATAAATAGACTAGGCTTATGTAGCATCCTTTGTATCTCCTCCTAATTCACCCCACCCCAAAAAAACTCTAAGTAATGCAAATTAGATTATATTGTATGTTCATAAACAAGTGACCAAGTTCATTGCCTCACTTTCTCAGCCAAAATATCACTCACTCACTCACTCACTCACTCACACACACACACACCAAGCCTTGTATGAATAAATCTTTTCTCACAGGGGGATTCATTTCTAGCACATCACTTTGGAGTGTGGCATTGCATTGAGAGAAATTATACGAGTGATATATTTTTTTTCTTTGACTGACACGTCGCCCAGCGTAGTTAACAACTTTAATTATCCTTGTCATTTCCAGAAGGAGCGGGGAAGAAATGTACAAAATCAACAGAAGTATGTCAGCTGGTTATTAGTTACTGAAGAGCTTTCCTTTTATGTATTTTCTCTCAGGTGGAAACCATTCTATCTATTAAATAGGAAAGTAGTTCAAAAAAACTTCTGCATGCAACTGTCTGCATGAGAGGTAATTGCTGTCCTGCCATCCTCTGTGTGTGTGTGTTGTTTGTGTATATGTGTGTGTACACACATTTCCGTGCAGGGGTGGGGTGTTACCAACATTTAAAGCCATCTTTGCATCACACCATTTTGGGGCTGACACATCAACCATTACCATTCTGACCTCTTTTTCCTTGTCTGTTCAGAATGTTGCATTTGGATCAGGTTTCCTCCTTTCTGAAGTAAAAAATCAAAACAAAAACCTATAATTAAGGACAAGAGAGCCAGTGTGGTGTAATGGTTAGAGTGTCAGGCCGGGACTCGGGAGATCTGGGTTCTAGTCCCCGCTTGGACACGGAATAACGGGCTCAAATTACAGGAAGCCAGATTCCAGCTGGACATCAGGAAAAACTTCCTGACTGTTAGAGCAGTATGACAATGGAACCAGTTCCCTAGGGAGGTTGTGGTCTCTCCCACACTAGAGGCATTCAAGAGGCAGCTGGACAGCCATCTGTCAAGGATGCTTTAGGGTGGATTCCTGCATTGAGTGGGACTCGATGGCCTTATAGGCCCCTTCCAACTCTACTATTCTATGATTCTATAAGCTCACTGAGTGACTTGGGACCAGTCACTGCCTCTCAGCATGACCTGGCTCACAGGAACATTGCGGGGGGGGGGGGGGGGGAGGAGATCGGAGAATCATGTCAGCCATCTTGGGTTCCTGCAAGAGGAAAAAAGGTGGGATATAAATATAATATAATAAAATAAAAAATAACAAACTAATTTAGTATAACTCCAGCTCCTAAGCCAGAGGAATGCTCCTATTCAATGCTCCTGGTTCCAGTCAACCATGCACTCCTCCAGGATTCCATAAGCTATATGGGACGAAGCAGGCCATTCTCTTCCCTTCCCCCACCCTCTCTTCCTGGGTTTTCCATTACCCCTCCCCCACAGTTGATACTGGGCTGATATGTGGGATGGGCCCTTGTGTCCCCTTAGGGCTATTTTTTAAAGAATTTGCTATACTTCTACAAATCCTAGCCTCCCCTCACTCACTCACAAGCATCTTGATGTCTCCTTCATATTTCTCAGCAGACCCATTTTGTCTCCATTTGTCTCAACGCTCACCACCTGAGTTCGTTATTGGAAGAAATGACATGTTTATTTATTTATTTATTTATTTTAAAGAAAAAAAACCCATTCGCAAAACATATTGAGAAAGTCAGCTTATTGGTAGTATGAGAATTGAGGAACTTTTCTTTTGGTGAAGGGTGGCAAAAAGAGGTGTACATCAGGAAGTCTCAAATTCATATCTGCTCAAAACACACCAAGGCTGTAGCCCTGAGCAAGTTCTCCTCAGAGGGCAGGATTTACAGTATGCCTTTGTAAATTCATTTTACTTATTATGCACACCAGACATAGAATCATAGAATCATTGAATAGTAGAATTGGAAGGGGCCTATAAGGCCATCAAATTCAACCCCCTGCCCAGTGCAGGAATCCACCCTAAAGCGTCCCTGACAGATGGCTCTCCAGCTGCCTCTTGAAGGCCTCTAGTGCGAGAGAGCCCACAACGTCCCTAGGTCATTGGTCCCATTGTTGTACTGCTCTAACAGTCAGGAAGGTTTTCCTGATGCCCACCTGGAAACTGGCTTCCTGTAACTTGAGCCTATTATTCCATGTCCTGCCTTCTGGGATGATCGAGAAGAGATCCTGGCCCTCCTCTGTGTGATAGCCTTTCAAGTATTCAGTCCTAGATGCAGTTAAACATCTGCTTCAGCAGGGCCTAACTCTGGTGAAGTCTCCGTTGCTCTTCACACCAAGGCAGAGGTGTAAGCAACCCCTTTGCCTGCAGCTTGAAATGAACTGCATCTAATAAGTGAGGCTGTAGATAAAGCTGCTTTGGCTGGCCTTTGCAAAGCCCCTGCTAAATGCAAAATATGGCTCATCTTGGTTTGCAGACCACTGGTTTGCAGTCTTCTCTCCTTTGCTTCTCTAGAAATGAATGCCAGATCTTTAATAAAACCTGCTTACTTAAAGAGACCTGTCTCTTGGTATTTTCTGAACAAGTGTTATCGGTCACTGCCCTTTTTCATTTTCTTAACTGATTGCTCCTGAATTGCCAAAGTGAACGCCATCACCACCACCACCTCTTCCTACTTTATTTAAAGGTTTACACGAGAATTTAGCCTTTTTAAGATGAGTGACTCTGTTGTTGTTTTTAGTTGGCACAGTGCTTGGAAGTTCCCTCTGGAAGTTTGGATCTTATATCAAAGCGTTTACAGCTAATGATTTTAACTATGGTTGAATGTTATTGCTCCTCCGGTAGGCTAAAACGTTCAGCAACTCTCTGACCTCTTCCCAGTCAATCCAATTCCCCCTAATGCCGTGTGACTAATATGGTGGATATTTAATCTACTTTTGCTGCTGAAATTACTTCTGAGTTGCAGGTTGTTTGCTTGAAAATATTCCCCACTAGGGGAAAAAATGCTGATCAGAGGGTCAAAATATGTTGTGCCACAGGAATGTACATATATTTAGAGTTAGAGGGCATTCTTTGGAGAGATTTTTTAAAAACGGTTATAATTTGAACATCCTAAGTCACAAGGGGATAAAAAATTACATTTTGGCAGTAAGAGCAAAGTAAGAATGAAACAATGAATCAGCTATCTTCATTCATGTTCTTATTAGAGGTACCTGATGAGTAGCCATACCGTAACCAAATACTTCTGAAATATAATTAAAACTGGATGAAAAAATAATAATAAAAAGCTTTGAAATATAGTTTTCCTCCCTGCAGGCTACACAGAGAGGGTGTAGTATCTGATTCCTCAAACACTTGCTATACATCAAGGGATTCCGCCCCCCCTTTCAAATTAAATACTATTGATTGTCTACAATGAAGCATCTAGAGTAGAGATATTGGAGAAATCTGCAAGGGATTCAAATGAGTTCAGATTTCTATGAATAAGACTTTCAGATTCTATAGTGAACTGCCTTTTCCCAAGTACTATGCAGAAGACGTTTACTTCTTGGGAGGAGAGCAATGACAAATCTTGATAAAATAGTTAAGAGCAGAGACACCACACTGACAACAAAGGTCCGCTTAGTTAAAGCAATGGTATTCCCCGTAGTAACCTATGGCTGCGAGAGCTGGACCATAAGGAAAGCTGAGCGAAGGAAGATAGATGTTTTTGAACTGTGGTGTTGGAGGAAAATTCTGAGAGTGCCTTGGACTGCAAGAAGATCAAACCAGTCCATACTCCAGGAAATAAAGCCAGACGGCTCACTTGAGGGAATGGTATTAAAGGCAAAACTGAAGTACTTTGGCCACCTAATGAGAAGACAGGATACCCTGGAGAAGAGGCTGATGTTAGGGAAAGTGGAAGGCAAAAGGAAGAGGGGCCAACCAAGGGCAAGATGGATGGATGATATTCTGGAGGTGACAGACTTGACCTTGGGGGAGCTAGGGGTGGCGACGGCCGACAGAAAGCTCTGGCGTGGGCTGGTCCATGAAGTCACGAAGAGTCGGAAGCGACTGAACGAGTAAACAACAACAAACATGCATTCCGCAGACTTGCAGACCATTTTTTTTTTTAAAAAAAACATTTGGTGGGATTTGCATAGGGTGACCCTATGGAAAGGAGGACAGGGCTCTTGTATCTTCCTGCTCTGGTGCAGGAGGGCTGGGTGTGCTCTGGGCTCCAAGACACTCGCTCCAAGGGAGGCAGCTGGGTGACTCTGCTCCTTGTCATCCTTCTGTGCCCCTAGTGTCAACTCAGGGAACAACAAAAGAATCACACTTCCCACTGTCCAAAATACATCACTATTTTTTATTTTATTTTTTGCAGAAAAGCACAATCACAACAGGACACATTGGAGTACTTTGCCATAACAGCAGATTATAAGGTAGAAAACATTGGAGTCCTTTGCATGCAGTTCACAGTGATTGCACAGTATAATGCTGGTGTGATAGAGTTCTGTAGCTCTTGTGATTTTAATTTGTGAGCCTGATGGCAGGGCATCTCTCTCTCTCTTTATTGATGGGAGCCAGTTCGGGAGACAGTACTAGTCCACAAAGCAGGGCAAAAATACAGCCAATACAGTGTGATCCTAAGCATGTACCCCAGCCAGTGTCTGAGGAGGGCATAAGATAGTTTGGTTTCCTGTCTTTGAGGCCAGAGACAGGGATCCAACTTCAGACCCTGTAAGCCAGGCTCCCTGCCCTCCCCCATAGCCAGCATAGAGAGAATCCCTCTTCGTGTGTGGAAAACAGAGATGGGGAAAAGGAGGAGGTTCCCAAGGTGGGGTTGAAAAGAGACCAGGATGGGTATGATATGAGGTATGCTATGGCTGTCCCAGCCTTCTTCCTGTTCCCTCTAGGCACCACTGCTAGACAGGCAAAATCACCCATCTAGCAGAAATGCAGAGCAGTTGGTGTATGGAAGCTCTTCTGTCCTCCTGCCGTGCATTGGATATCCGGAAGCCTTGAAGTTTAGAGGCTGCCAGCAATCCACATAAGACTGCACCTTAAGTAAGTTAGGTGTAACATTAGAAAATGTGGGGGAAGTATGCAGAGGAATGCTTTAAGAGTAAATTGCTTGCCAAAAATAAGTCTACATTAGGAATAGTGCATACACGAATGCATCTGTTGGGGTGTGTGTGCAGGCAAAAATGCTTCATTTATGGGGAAGGATGCTTGCCAAAATTGTGCATGTTATAAAAAGTGCATACACAAATGTACATCATTTGAAAACTGTGCACAACATTATGTACAAAGTTTCATGCTGACTTAAAGAAATGCAGTCAGAGGCAGAAGCAAGACAGAATGAACTTAACAGCGGGACAACGAGACACTAAGCAAAACTGAGCTTGACAGATAAATCCATCCATATGTACTGATGATGAACTCATCCCTTGTTTTGGGAGGGCCTGTAGATCCATGGGAAAGCATTGATTTACAGACCCCTGCTTCCAGCCCTAACATCTCAAGTTAAAAAGGATCTCAGCCCAGGTTGAGATTGACACCTCCAAAAAACCAAGAATCTGGAGAGCCGACTGCCAGTCAAGAGTAGATCATTTTGGGCTAAATGAACCAATAGTCTGACTCACCATAAGGAAACTTCATATGTTCATATTAGCCCCAAGCTTAGAATAGCAAGCTTCCATTGAATGACTAACATAATGTATTACAGCTAGGAGGTAATTTGTCCCCATCTATTTTCCCCCCTTGATATCCGGCAAACAATTTTGTTATTAAGATGCTACAAAGACTTAAAATAAAAAAGCCTCTCTCTCTCCCCCCCCCACTCTTCTACAAACACATGATGAAGTGATCTGAAGTGACAACCACCATGTGCGGATAATTTATAGACAAATGAATTTGGAGCAGGTACATATCAAGGTGTAAAGTGCTAGATTTTAACAGATTTGCATGCCATATGCATTTGCTTTTTGCAGTGGAAAGGGGGGGATGGTTTAAATGAAATGGGCATCCCCCCCACTTAAAGAAATGCTGTTAACTTTCAAAAGTAGTCTCCCGAAGTTATTTCTTGTAATTAGAAGAACTTTCTTTTTTTCACCTGCCTCTTGGTATGTTATAATTGAATTCACACACACACTGTAATTTGGTTCAGTTGCACAGAGTATTTGCTGAATTCAGACGCTTCAGTCGAATTTGGAAGGTTTTCTAAATCATACATTGGAAATTTACACCACTGGAATGAGTAATGCAAAGGCTCCAAGAGATCACATGAACTTTGACTTCCTTTCAGAACAGGTCTGCCACAATTGTGACCCTCCTAGCTGACCTTCTGAGCCTGCATTGAGCAGGCAGGTTAGAGTAGATGAGCTACAAGGTTCCTTCCAACTCTATGGGTCAATGCTTTTAAGATTTGTATTTGGACCTGCCAGATGATTCGCATTTCCTTAAAAAAAAAATCCTGGGCATACAGCGGCAGTTCCAGGGACTTTTGGGGGCAGGGGGGACATGACCAGATGGCAAAATGCTATCAGTAGAGTCCAGTCCCTATGTGGGTCCACCTCATTTCCCTCCCTGCTACTCTCATGCTTGCCTCTCGGCACCCCTCCCAGAGAGAGAGAAAGAAGACAAGGCAAGTAGAGTATTGCTCCTTCTCCTCTCACTGCTGGCTCACTTGCTCAGAGAAGACAGGTGAACAGGCAGGCAAACCAAGGTGGAGGAGAAGCAGGGCCATGAGGTTCCAGGGATTGACAGCGGAACCTCCCTTATTGGGTTTTGGGCCTTGATAGGTGTCCAGTGATACTCAACCCCCTGTTGCTGGCCCTGTAAGCAGGCAAGAAAAAGAAAAAGGTTCATCAGGTTTTCTGGTAGGCTGCATACATGGCCATGAAGCTGCATCCAGCTGGCTCGGTGGAGCACATTATGCAGATAGACTTGTTCCCACCAACACAGGAGCAGGTGGACCTAGTCAAGACAATACGGGCTACATGGAGCAATGGTCTGTCTCAGTATAAGGTGGCTTCCTAAATGTCCAGATAGGAGGGATGACAAGCCCAGGAGCCTGGGTCCAACACTTAAGCAGAGGAACTGTCTACAAGTTTGCTAAAGGAAGACACCAGCAAGAGAATAACTGAGGATTCTTATAACAGGCCTGAACAGAAGCTCCTGTCAGAAAGTGGAAAGGCCACCTGGCAACCCAACACCTTTATCTTCCCAAGTTCTTCTTCTGGGGATGGAATCTTAATTCATAAACTCTGCTCTTGTAGGACTTAGGCCAGGATCTCATTCCCAGAAGAACTTGGGAAGATAAAGGTTTCATGTTCCATTTCTGCTGGTAATGTGTGTGTGTGGGGGTGTGTGTGTGTGATGGTTGCTGGAGCACTAAAAAGTCCATTCAACCAACTAACAAGTCTCTACGATGACTGCTCTGGAGGAGAACTGCCCCATCCTCCTCTTTCATCATCAAGACTCCATTAGCATATGGCCCCAACAAAGGGGAAAGTGAGAGGGGGAAATAATCCAGACTTTCCCCACACCAAAATAAAACACAGCAAGTGCAGAGGGGTGACATGAGTGCAGGAGAGGGACGATGTCGTGTGAGTACCATGCTGCAGATCCACGTACCAGGAATGGCGAGTGTGCAATAAATCACTGGTGTGATGGCGCTCTCACTCTGGCCTACTAGCATTCGGGTGATAACTTGTCAGACTGGCAGACCTTCACACTATCCCTTATTTGGCTACAGTGCTGTGGTGATGTGAATAACACATTCCTTTCTGATGTGGTCAATGGTTTTGGACTGGCCATCACCACGCACTTGGGTGCAGACTGACTGCTCCCGCTCATACCATCCAGGTGACCATCGTATGTGCATGAAGAGCACTGAGATTGATATTGTTGAAGAAAAGGTTTTGGGCTTACCATGTGCTGGACTCTTCTCTTTCTCTCTTGTCTATTCACGTAATCTATGCACTAAATGATGTCCATTTCCATAATAAAGCTTGGACGAAAAAGGTGGGGGGGGGGGAAGAGAAGAGGAAAACATATGAATATGTGCTTTGAAAACTTTCCTCGCCAGTGCCTGATTCTTCCTTACTTTGATGTATTTTGAATATGTGGAATGCATTAGTGCTCTTTAACTTTGCTATTTCCTTACATTTTCGACAGTTAATGGCAAAGAGATAGCCGCGGCGTTTGTGTTATTTTTGGCATGGAGCTGTCAAAATGTTTCCTCAAGGGAAGAGATGCTAGCAGTGAGCTGATTTTTTTTTTAAAAAAAGAAAAATATATATCATATTTTGCTTCCGCGGCCAGCAAGGATAATTTGAATTAAAATGTAAATCCCCACATTTGAAACTTAGAACAGATAGAAATGGGCAATGTGAATTAAAACAGAGCTGGGTCAAACTCAAGCATCATATTAGCCACCCACAAGGAGTTGGGTTGCATCATCCCAAACACTGCTCTACACCCACTGGACATAAGTGTGGTTATGGTGGAAGTGATGCAACATGTGCCGTGCATTGATTTGACATGGCGAGCCAGTGTGCAGTACCATAGCTAGACTGTCAGAGTAGGAGCACAGAGATCTGGGTTTGAATTCCCAGTCAGCCATCAATTTATTTATTTATTACATTTTTATACCCCCCCCCCAATAGCCAAAACTCTTGGAGCATGGTGTGAAACTGGACCACTCCCCATATCTTAGAAAAGCCTACCTGATTAGGCCTCATCTAGAGTATTGTGTCCAGTTCTGGGCTCCACAATTCAAGAAGGATGCAGACAAGCTGGAGTGTGTTCAGAGGAGTGCAATCAGGATGATCAGGGGTCTGGAAACAAAGCCCTATGAAGAGAGAACTGAAAGAACTGGGCATGTTTAGCCTGGAGAAGGGAAGATTGAGGGGAGACATGATAGCACTCCTCAAATACTTAAAAGATTGTCACTCAGAGGATGGCCAGGATCTCTTCTCGATCCTTCCAGAGTGCAGGACACAGAATAACAGGCTCAAGTCACAGGAAGCCAGATTCCAGCTGGACATCAGGAAAAAACTTCCTGACTGTTAGAGCAGTACGACAATGGAACCAGTTACCTAGGGAGGCAGTGGGCTCTCCCACACTAGAGGCGTTCAAGAGGCAGCTGGACAACCATCTGTCAGGGATGCTTTAGGGTGGATTCCTGCATTGAGCAGGGGGTTGGACTCGATGGCCTTGTAGGCCCCTTCCAACTCTACTGTTCTATGATTCTACCTGATAGGGTTCTAGCAAGGATAGAAAGGGTGATGTATTTCCCTGGAGGAATAATGACATAATTAATTAACCAGGTAACTAATCAATCAATTATTACTCAATCAATGGATCAATCAATAAACCCTAATTCATTGATCGATTGATTGATTGATTGATGAATCAATGGATCAATGAATCAATCAGTGGATTGATTAATTAAAATCATATCTAGGGTGCTTTCCTAGGGGGGCTCAGAAAGGTTTTCAAAAACTGGGGGATGAAAAGAGGAAGCAAAAGATCCAATGAGCATGCCAGAAAATCCACAAAGAGAACATTGAACTAAAATATTTTTATGGCCTTTGCAGTGAAAGATAGGCAAAGTGGGAGGGGTAGAACCTTTTTTGACTCAATGGATAAAGCATTCCCTACTCCTAGTCATTGCTATTTTAATCTCAGGCCATGAAACTGGTAGGAGAAGCTGATGTGTACAGCTGGTATAGGAAGAGGCAGACCCCCTGGTATATGGGTGCCATGGCAGGCAATGTCAGATTTTAAAGAGTTGAAGGTAGCACCTTGAATCAGACCCAGAAGCAAACACTGAGCTAATGGGACTTGAGCCACGACCCTAGATTATATGCTTCCAATACAAGCCCAAAGGTGAGTAGCCACAATGGCTAATAATTATGATGGTTATATATTACCTTCAGGCCTTGGCATGGGAATTGCTGGGGCACATGTGGGTGGGGTACTGTTGTGCTCATGACCTGTTTGTGGTATTCCTATTGGGGCATCTGGCTGGCCATTGTGGGAACAGCATACTGACCCAGGTAGGCCTTTGGTCTCATCAAGCACCGCTCTTTTTATGTTCTTCTGGGCCATAGCTAGACCTAAGGTTTATCCCTGGATCATCCAGGGATCAAACCTGTTCATCTAGGTAGGGGTGAACCCTGGATGATTCCAGGATAAACCTTAGGTCTATCTGTGACCATGTTCACATCCATCAGAGTGTGTTTCCCAGGCAACGATTCAGAGTAGTCCTCCCAAGCTGGTGCCCTTCAGGTGAGTTGGACAACAAATTCCATTATCCCCAACCAGCATGGCCAATGGGAAGGAAAGTAATGTCAACAGCCAGCAAAAGTGGTCCTGGAATTGAGCCAGGTGCTACAGATACTAAAGGAAGACCCACCATACACTCTAAGGAGAGTCTCATTCCTTTTTATCAGGGTGTAGACCAGCCACCTAGTTCAAAAAAAACAAAGAAATCCCCATGCCTTCAGACATTTTTTTCATTCATTCTGATGTTGAGGTGATATCCTTGATGTGCTTTTTTAACATCAGTTTAACCCCCACTTTAACTCACATTTCCCCTGCCAATGAATCCTGGGAGTTGATCCTGAAAGTGCCTTCAAGAGATGGATGAATGGGCAGTTAATCACCACTATCATCATCTCAGTATATAGCAGATGAGGTGCGTGGAGAACCATTATAGAGTCCTGAGCAACTTGGAAGAAGGGGACAATAAAAATGCAACCAACAAACAAACTCATAAATAAAATAGTCTGTTCATCACGTTTAAAGTTCATTCTTTCATGTATTATGTTTCTGTTCTGCCCAATAGCCAAATCTCTCTGGGTGGTTCACAAAAATCAAAACCTTAAATTACAACATGAGAAAACATAATATAAAACATGAGAAAACATAATATAAAAATAAATTAAAAAATAAAACCAGCTGAAAACAGTTTAAAAAAATAAACAAATTACCAGGACCCAATCAATCAACTTAGTGTTTTATAAAAGCTCCGTCATATGCAGTCAGACATTGGGGAGTAGAGGAAAGCTCTTACCTAATGGAAAATCAAAGCCCTTCTCTGGAAGCAGAAAACTAGGAGAAGGTAAAGATAGAATCTTTTTATGACTATTATTGGGTTCTCAAAATCAAAGTACACTGAATTCAGCAAAAGATGAACACACGTTAATACTTATTCCAAATCCCTCTCTAGTCCCTCCCCACACTTTGTTGAGTACAGAATTTTCCTTCTTACATCTTTCATTTTCTTATCCGAGGTGGTATTAGGCTTAAATAATTTCTTTTAGTAGGTGAGGAGCAATGAGATCACTCCGCCATCTTTGTTGGAATCCAAACTCTGCCCAGGGATAGAATCTTTCACCTTGATGCACATGTATTCTTCTTGCAGTGTTGTCAGGTGTTTTTTTAAATAATAATGGGAGAGAGCATTCAAAAATACCCCATGTTTATTGAAATGGATGGTTCCATCATTGGAGAGCTGATATGGCACAGCAACTAGGAGAGAATGGGGCACACCTGGACATGCCTCATTCAAATCTTGTCTCTGTCATGAATTCACAAGGTGGCATGAGGCAAGGCACCTGCTCTCAATATAACTGTCCTATCCAGAAAGGTTGCTGTTAGCATCACAGCAAGATAATGCTTGCAAACCTAACTTGAAATGCTTGCATCGAACATGCTCTGAAATCCTCTTTTTCCATTGAAAGATCACCTTTGGAGTCTTTCCTCCAGCACAGATAGGGAAAAGGTGGCTTTATTTGTTTGTTTTTTAAAATAATTCCAAAAATATGTATCAATACTAAGTATTATTGTCGTTCATATACTCGGGAAGTTTTCAAGTGTGTCAGAAACCAATAGAGTCTGTTTGACCAGAGAAGACACTGGTGAAAACGAAATCAGTGTGTTCCTCCCAAGAAATTATGTTTCACTCATAATACCTTTGACACTTAAAAGAAAAGAAAAAGTAAACAACTATTGTCTATCTTGAGTCTTGGTTGATGAGGGGAAGTAATTATTCTTTAGAAAAAAAGTATCATTCCAGCCCCGCTTTCCCAGACTGATATGAGTTTTTTTGAAAATATATGGTAAATATGCAAACAGCATGATGGAAAATGACTTAGTTTTGTCAATATTTGTCATGCAAATGGTCCTTTTTCAATGACTCTAATAACGAAGGGTGACATTATAGCTTCTATTCTTTGACACATTTCCTCTTTTTCAAAATGTTTCCACTTCACAGTTCTCAGCTTCTGACATTCTACGAACCGCTGTTACCACAGTTGACATTAGTGGTCAATCTTCTTGGCAGCCTTAGCTGAGAGGGGAAAGGTTTAATGGAAATGTGAAGCTACTTTCTCGGTCCTCCTTACAGCTCAGGCAACGAGGAATGCTCAGGTGAGGGCGGAAAGCGGTAGCTGTCTATAGCATTGCCCGTGCCCATCGAGACTGCTCTGTTCAATGACTAAGGGCTGTCCACATGCAGAGAAAGCCCCACTGTGACTGTGGATCTGCGCCCCGTTGGTTAGATGACGAAGGCGCAGGTTCACAGCCACTGCAGGGTTCCCCCACAATACTCCAATTTGAAAGTAGGGGATTTACCCTGATTTTTTCAAAGGGAGTGATGTCAACATGGGGGGGGGGAGCCTGGTGGAAAGTGACCAGCAATTGGTCACCTTCCTCCAGGAAGATGCCAGGGGTGGCTCTGGGGTCTGGGTGGCCACCCAGAAACCCCATGATCCCTCCACGGTGTCAGGATTACCTAACACCGCCCTGGGAGGGAGAGCATGGGGTTGAGGAGGGAGGCGGCACCAACTTGCTGCTGTGAAGTTAGCCCCTAGGACAGGAGCCTCAAATTTCGGAGAAGCACAGCTGGCCAAAATTATTTGGGGGATCTGAGTCAGCAAGTTTTTTTTAAGTTTTTTTTTTATACATTTAAAAAGAATCTCAATCATTTTGTGATTCATTTATTCGTTCATTTGTTCATTTATTTATTTAGTTTTATAAAATAGAAAGAAGAACCATCTGTCAGGGATACCTTAGGGTGGATTCCTGCAATGAGCAGGGGGTTGGACTAGATGGCCTTGTAGGCCCCTTCCAACTCTGCTATTCTATGATTCTATGAACACCACCACCCCCAAGCCATCACATATGCTTAAAAAGGTAAGCTGAAATCCTGTCCTCCTCCCCAAGGAGAAAGTGATTCAAAATTCTCACCTCTTCCAGTCTTTCACCACAGTTTTTGTTTAGCTGCCACCCCAACCCACCCGAAATGCTGGAAATGTTTTTTTTTTTAAATAAATTATGGGGGGGGGGAGGGGTTTGGCACAGCATTAATCTGAATCATGAGGGTGTTTTTTTTGCACAGCATTAATCTGAACTAGGATCGCCCCAGACCTCCTCTAACAAGCTCTAACATAGTTTGTTCATTTCTGCCTTCCATTTGCAATGCAAGCGTATCTGATAGGTATTGACGTGTTTTTTTTTTCTTGCAACCCTAGTGACTGACCACTGAGCTAGCAGTGACTGGGCACAAAAGGACTTCTTGGGATTGTGATGCCTAGGGCAATGAAAATGTTGAGCCAGTTTTCAGCTGCTGCGGAAAAGGCAAAGCTCAAGTTGGGGATCCTTGGGAAATAAATCAAAAATAAAACGGCCAATACCATAACGCCTTGATACAAATCTATGCTGTGATCACACTTGGAATGCTATGTACAGCTCTGGTCTCTGCATTTCATAAAGGATATTGTAGAGTGACTGGAGAAGGTGCGGAAGAGGGTCTGGAACAAGTCCGCTATGAAGAAAGTTACAATGCTGTGTTCAGACCACACACTAATCAATGGTTCTTTCCCATTCCGTTCCTATTAACACCCGCCCCCCTCCTCAGTTGATTAGCGTGTTGTCCGAACTCAGCCAATGTTTGGGTCTCTTTAGCTTAGAGTAAAAAGGAGCATTATAGCAGTGCATAACATTATGCATGGTGTGGCAATGGTGGATCGGAAAGTGGAAAACCTTCTCCCTCTCACTTCTTATTAGAACCTGGAGTCATCCAGTGAAGTAGCTCCAGAAGGCATTGCATCTCCACACAAGGCATAGTTAAACTACGGAATTCACTACCACAAGTTGTATTGATGGTAACAATTTGGATAGCCAACAACTAAAATGGGTTAGACAAGTTCATGGCGCATCAATGGCTACTGGTCATGATGAGCAGACATTATCTCCGGGATCAGAAGCAGCTGCTAAATACTGGGACGCACAATAAGGGGGGTGCTGTTATGCTCATGTCCTGCTTGTGGGCTTCCCATGGGCATCTAGTTGGCCACTGTAGGGATGGAATGCTGGGCTAGAGATACACCTGTTGAATGATCTAGCAGGGCTCTTATTAAGTTCTTCTGTTTTTAGTGAACATAGAATTACAAAATCATAGAACAGTAGAGTTGGAAGGAGCCTCTAAGGCCATTGAGTCCACCCCCTGCTGAATGCAGGAATCCACCTTAAAGCATACCTGACAGATGGTTGTCCAGCTGCCTCCTGAAGGCCTCTAGGGTGGGAGAGCCCACCACTTCCCTAGGCCATTGGTCCCATTGCCGTACTGTCCTAACAGTCAGGATTTATTTATTTTCTGATGTCCAGACGGAATCTGGCTTCCTATAACTTGAGCCTGTTATTCCATTTCCTGCACTCTGGGATGATCAAGAAGAGATCCTGGCTCTCCTCTGTGTGACAACCTTTCAAGTGTTAGAAGAGTGCTATCATGCCTCTCCTCAATCTTCTCTTCTCCAGACTAGACATGCCCACTTCTTTCTGTTTCTCCTCATAGGGCTTTGATTCTAGACCCCTAATCAACCTCATTGCCCTCATCTGAACCCCCTCCAGCTTGTCTGCATCCTTCTTGAAGTGTGGTGCCCAGAACTGGACGCAGTACTCAAGATGAGGCCTAACCAGTGCTGAATAGAGGGGAACCAGTACCTCATGCGATTTGGAAGCTACACTTCTATTAATGCAGCCCAAAATAGCATTTGCTTTTTTTGCAGCCACATCACACTGTTGGCTCCTATTCAGCTTGTGATCTACATGTTATGTCACTTTCCCTGTGGTGTAGCACCATAGCCATTTCCATCCCTTTTGTTTGTTCTCTCTCTCAGCCATGCCCTCTTTAATAATTTTCATTAATTGATTTTTCGGAATGTTTGAAATTGACACACGTTAGGAGGGGGAAAAATAGCTGTCATCGCTGTGGTTTTTTCTTTTTGATGTATTGAGGTCATTCATTGTGTGTTGGAGGAGGAAGCATAAATAAGACACCGACACATATGTTGGATTCAACTTGGGCCTCTTTATTTATAATTTGGTTGTTCATCCCTCCCTGGATCTTCATGTGACTGTGCGGGAATTAATTATCTACTTAGGCCCCCTGGCCTGTTATCCTGGGCAAGGCACACTCCAAGGCACATCCCCGGCTCCTCCCTTTTTGTCACTGTTAAGTGTGGGGTTACCGCCCTGTTCCACCACCACCACCCCCGCTGCCATAACAACAGCAAGTAGGTGAAACAGGGGGGTCTCCAAAGGCACACCATATCCTGACGCGTGAGCCGCGAAGCCTCGCGGAGCAGGCCGTCTGGATGTGCCTATCACCCCAAATGGGTGCCAGTACTTTACCGTCCCTATGCGAATATTCCAATTCCCACACATCCCTGCCACTAATTAACCTATTTATGAACCCTCCTCCTTAATACCTCCAGTATGGAGTAGGCAAAAACCCCGTAGGGAAAAAATCCTACTCAGCCCAACCTCCAAAGGAAGCGACTGGCTAATCCCATACTAGAAGAGGGAGGGAGGGTGGGCCAGCGACCCGAAAAGAGGCCCCCACCCTCAGAGTCATGTGACTCTGTTACTGGGCAGAGGAGCTTATTTGCTCCTCCCCACACACAACTGCCGGCTTCCCACCCAAACTTTAGTTGGGCGTTGCCGGTCTTCTCCTCACATCAGGTACAGTCATCATTTGCTCAGTGTTTATTCCTTTGTTAAGTTTTACTAAGACATAGGGCAGGGCTCTCTTTTGTAGTGGTCTCTTGTTAACAGCTGCAAGGTTAATGATATCCAGAAATTGGAAGGTTCAAGGAGATTATGATATAGAAGATTGGAATAAAGAAATATGCGATATTGCTATTAATGATAAATTAACATGTAATATGAGAGTTAGAAGGGGGATAATAAAAAAAACCCCAATGATTTTGAAGAGATATGAATATGTTCCTAGAACATGTATTGTTAAAAGGGAGAGGAACACCACCAGAAGATTAAATGCAATTTTGGAAACTAGAATAAGATCCCGAGGGTGGGGGGCACTTATTAATGTGAGTTAGTTAAGAAGTAGAATGTATAGCTAAGAAATGACTGCAGGAAAAACCAGGGTAAAAGCTGTCCTGGTTATCCCAGGGAAATGGAGGGATCATCCCTCCCAGCCCCCAGGATCCCCTGTGCTTTGTGTGGACACAAAGGGATGATCCTAGGGTGATCCCTAGGATAAGGCATGGTGTAGACATGCTCCAAGTTGCTAAAAGGAGAGCAGAGATCCTCATTTCCCCAAAGTATCTAATTGTTGTCTACCGTCTCTCAACTTGTTATACTCAGTTAACTCCAGTTCCTTTAATGGATTTGTGTGTTATGTATAAGGATGGTGGAAGAAGCATTTATTTTTCCAAATGCTGAGATTCTACAAACACCACCTTATTGCTAGCCTAGATTCCCACATTCACCTGTACTCTTATTTATTTATTTATATTTATTTATTTATTTATTTTATTACATTTATATACTGCCCCATAGCCAAAGCTCTCTGGGCAGTTTACAACAATTAAAAATGGTAAACATTAAAAGTATACAAAATTTAAAAACCATCAAAAGCATAAAAAAAGTGTAAAAACAACAGTATCTATTTAAAAACAACAATTCTGGGGTCCATTAAAAACAAACTTAATGTTGTTAAATGCTGTTAAAATGCCTGGGAGAAGAGAAAAGTCTTGACCTGGCGCCGAAAAGATAATCTTCTTGTTTATTTCATTCGAATGGTAAAAGTGCAAATTTTGAACAGTAAAAAGCCACTTTAAAAGAAGAGGAGGATGCTAAAATGTGCACTCCCCCCCCCCCCATAGAGTAAAGCAATATATATAGTGTACATTACTCAAACATGAGTGCAAGTTCAGGAAGTGCAAGCACTCAGTACATTTTCTGAGTGCTTGCACTCCCGTTCATGTTTGCATTTCAGATTGCAAACGGGACCTGTTTGCATGATTTGCAAATATAAACAAAATCTTTGTGCATCGCTAAACGTATATTGAATGATATACAAACCATAGGAAATTTCAGGTTGCACTCAAAACTTCCTGGCCACATTTCCTAGCTAGATTCTGTGTATATCCAGACAACTGGTACCTACGAAATAATCCCTAAAGAAAAGCTTTTCACAGAGCGCTTGGACTGTCTCTAGTTTCTGCTCACTCTCTTAAAAGATAGCATTATGGGATACCTGCATCACAGAGTTACCCTTCAAATCTACCCCTCCCCTTTCTCAACATGCTGTTCCAATATTTTCTAAGTCCTGTTGAATAACATCCCAGATGCCGAGTGAGAGCATCCTCAAGTCTGGTTTAACATCATAAAATGCACTGAGCTCCACTCTTACCCTGAGGACAAATCCGTACTGACCAGTCCATTAAAATGGCAGTGTCAGCATATGCCTTTGCTTTCTCCAGAAGGAGAAGGCTTCCATTAATTTCCCATCCATCTCTCCAGTGGGAGAGCATTTGTTTCCAGGTTGTTTTGTTCATGCCCTCCTCAGTATAGGATATATATCTTGGGAGGAGGGCATACGCAAGTGAATCTTTCACTATTAATCTCATTTACCTCTTTTGCCATGACAGATGGAGAGGCGCTGATGTGTTCTGCGCACTGGTCATGTGCATTTTTCACTCCAGGTCTGGGAACAAATTGTCTTTTCAAAGTAACACAGTTAAATTGAGTGGATTTAGTGACCACTAAGTTCCAAGGTACAGAAGACACATTAGAAACTTGTCGAAGTTGGCATTGACATGACAGCCTCCGTTTGAAAGTGGAAAGAATATAAAATGAGCTACAGGCCATCTGCTGCTCCAAGAGAGAGAGAGAGAGGGAGAGAGAGAGAATTCCCATTTATGTAATGCTGATTGTCCTGTCTGTCTTGAGGGTGCAGACAGACTTGATGTACAGATTACATTTGTTGCAGGGCTGCCTGGGGCCGGCCAAAGACATTTCAGGCTGCAGAGAAACAGTGTGGAGCCGTGGATAGGTCGGATCAGCATTCCTGATCCCATTGGGCTGACTGGGAATGATGGGAATTGGAGTCCAACAAATCTGAAAGGCACCAAGCTGAGGTAGGCTGAAGTCCCCTTTTCAATGACTAAACCCCTAGTCAGGCCTTCTAAAGCAGGGTGTCGACAGTGTTTGGAGTGGGAGACTGAGAACACAGTGTGCGAGAGGCAGCCATCAAGCAGGAACCTGGAACCAAAAGTCATGGGTCAGAGCTGGGAGGCAAGCCAGGCCGGGCCAGATTTAAACTTGTTGTAGCCCTAAGCTATAACATGAGTGAGGCCCTTCCCTCTTCAACAAATAACAAAAAATTTAAATGCAAAATACAGGCTGCACAATTAAACGGAATTTGATAGCCGTGTAATATAGGTATTAAAATGCACCTATATGTGCACATTCGTTATTCAGAAGTTTGTCAAACACATAGCACAATTAAACAATATAAGATAAGGTTCTAATATATAAATTAGATGTAAATCACAATCACTAATTATTCTTTGCACATTTTCATTGGCTTTTGTAAACGTTGGAAACTTTCTTTCTTTCTAATGCCAGGCCCCTCATAATGTGAAGCCCTAAGCTGAAGCTTGTTTAGTTGGTATATAAATCCAGCCCTGAAGCCAGGTGTTCGATAAGAAGGTTACAAGTCAAATGCCAGAGCAGGTAAGGCTGGGGTGGGGTGGGGGGAGAAATCTGGGTGACCAAACTTCTCCAGGTGGTCATGGCCCTTTTCCCGCCCCCATCCGTTCCCCTGTCAAATCTCCATTGGCAGGTTCCTAGCTTTTGCAGTGGTTTCCCTCTCCTTTCTATAAGTTTCAAGTGCCTCTCCCTTTAGCTAAAGTATGCTGGCATGTTGCTCCTCCCACTTTGGGTTTTGGCCCCGCCCATCCATTCTGAGACTCCGGCCTAATCTACACTAAGCAGGAAGTTGCACTATCAAAGCGGTATATATTTCCCTAACCGAAAAGGCAAAACATGTGCACCTGCGTCTATGTGTGTACCTGACATTATTATTATTATTATTATTATTATTATTATTATTATTATTATCATCATCGTATTTCTTTGATTGTAAGATGCCATCGATTGTAAGATGCACACTAATTTCAGTACCACCAACAGAAAAAAAAAGCTTTGATTCTAAGAATAATAATCGCACCCGCCATTCTAAGACGCACCCCGTTTTTAGAGATGTTTATATGGGGGGGAAAGTGCATCTTAGAATCGAAGAAATACGGTACATTCATATCCCATCTTTTCCCCGTTTTGCAGGAACCCAATGTAATGTCGGGTTCTTACAAGGAGTTTGTGGAGCAGAATCCAAAACAATCAAGGCTCCTGTACGGTAAACAATCAGTGTTTATTTCTCTATAGCACAACCAGCGTCCAAAAAGCAGCAGCACACTCCGGATACAAGGAACACATTAACCCTAAAACCTTGATTACTTAAATACAGTTCAGCTGTGCTGAGACACTTTATCTTAAAAGAACACTACACCACACCCAAGGTGGTGAATATGATCCTCCTCCTCTTCCATTTTATCCTCCTGACAACCCTGTGAGGTAGGCTAGGTTGAAAGTCAGTGACTGGCCCAAAGTCACCGAGTGAGCTTCATGGCTCCTTGGGACTAGGACCTGGATCTCCTGACTCCCAGTCAAATACTCTAATCATTACACTACATTGGCCATCTTTATGCATTTAGTGGCATAAAATACATCCCTGGTTATACTTATTGCCATCTTCTGTCCTTTTCTTGTTTTGTAATTGGCCTGGGCCGGGGTCTTGTCTCACCTCCTTCCTCTCTGTAGTTCTGCTATTCTGTAATGCCACCAATGATATTACTGTGAAGCTTTGCAGGCATTGGCAAATGTCCACCTTTGCCACCCGTTGGCCATGGCCATGCATCCCATCCATTTGGCTTGGTCAACTGCAGATCATGCAGTATAACTGTTCTTGAATTCTACATCTGCAGAATTTAGGCAGGAGGTGGCACATGTGAATGGGAGAAGGGTCATAAACCAGTAGTAGAGTGCAAGCTTCGCATTGAAAAATGTCCAGGCTCAGTCCCCAGAATTTGCAGATAAGACAATATCTAAGGTCCTCTTTCGAGGGAAGCTCAGAGGACAGCAACAAGGGAGAGGGACTTCTCTGTGGTGGCCCCCATTTATTTATTTATTTTTTATTTATTTATTGCATTTTTATAGTGCCTAATAGCTGAAGCTTTATGGAATAATCTCCCCGATGAGGCCCGCCTGGCACCAACATTGTTATCTTTTCAGCGCCAGAACAAGACTTTTCTTTTCTCCCAGGCATTTAACAGCATATGTTCAGTTTTAACTGATGCCAGAACTAACTTTGGCCTAGCTGAGAGTTTAGAAATTGTTTTAAATCTTAGCTGTTTTTATGGTTTAAAATTTTGTATATTGATTTTTAATGTTCAGTGTTTTAATCTTTGTGAAATGCTTGAAGAGCAGTATATAAATAATAATAATAATAATAATAATAATAATAATAATGAAAAATATTCCACTTGAGAGTTACTGTGAGTCATAGTAGACTAGGGGTGCAGCCCTCAGGGGTCCTCAGATGGCCATGGCCCTTCTTCTGGCCCCACCCACTTTCAGTGGCTTCTTGGCTTTTCTGCAGCTCCCCACCCACTTCATCCTGAAAAGGTTGGAATGCCTCTCCTAAGGCTTACTTACTGGTAGTAAGAGCTTTAAGATACAATAGGATGGTATTTTGGCCAAACCTCTTTTGCCTTTTGCCCCTCCCCTTTTACCTTCAGCCCCGCCTATCAATGGGATGCCCCTGCCCCGAGTGCTTCTCTAAAATGGAATGTGGCCCTCAGGCTGAAAGAGATTCGACAACCCTGGTGTAGACATTGCTGAGCTAGATGGAAATCCACTCATAAACACATCCGCATTCCCTACATTTCTCTCTGACGTGCTCATTTTTGTAGGGAACATTCATACAATCTACAGTGCAACACAAGAATGGGGTTACAACATGGCCAGCGGTTTGTGTAGACCAGGCAACATGGCTCTGGGATGCAGGGCCAGCATCAGAAGAGAGGTTGCGGGACTGATCTTTGTGAGAACAATGCCATCTACCTACAAATCAGGTTGTATCATTATGTAATGTTTTGAGAACTGTTGCAGTTGGGAGGTGGTGTACAATTGTCATTAAATCAAGCAAACAAACAAGCCCTGTACGCACAGTCCAAAGTGGTACAATCCCAGGAACAGTTTTACTATTTGATGAGCTATTCAGGTAGATTGGAATACACACACAACCACTAAATAGATAGATAGATAGATAGATGGATGGATGAATGGATGGATAGATGATGGATAGACAGATAGATAGATAGATAGATAGATAGATAGATAGATAGACAGACAGATAGATAGAGCTGCTTAGCAAGACATTATTGTTTTCGGAGTGGGATACTCTTGGGATGAGAGAAATGTCTGAAGATTCTCTGACCAGTAAGTGATAGTTTCAGGACCTTGGATAGCTCTAAGCAGACAACTTGCGCTGGATAAGAACCTAAGAAGAGCCCTGCTGGATCAGACCAAGTGTCCATCTAATCCAACACTCTGTTCATGTAGTGGCCAACCAGTTGTCGACCAGGGACCCACAAGGCAGGACATGGTGCAACAGCACCCTTCCACCCATGTTCCCCAGCAACTGGTGCACACAGGCTTACTGCCTCAGGTACTGGAAGTAGCACATCACCATCAGGGCTAGTAACCATTGATAGACTTTGCCTCCAAGAATTTATCCAATCCCCTTTTAAAGCCATCCAAATTGGTGGCCATCATTACATCTTGTGGTGGTGAATTCCATAATTTAATTACATGCTGTATTAAAGAAGTACTTACTTTTATTTGTCTTGAATCTCCCACCCGTCAGCTTCATGGGATGACCCCATTGGGTTCTAGTATATTGAGAGAAGGAGAAAAAATGCCTCCCTATCCACATCATGCATAATTTTGTACACTTCGATCATGTCTCCCCTTAGCCTCATTTTTTACAAGCTAAACCATCCCAGCTTCTGTAATCTTCCGTCATAGGGGAGATGCTCCAGCACCTTTATAATTTTAGTTGCCCTTTTCTGTACTTTCCCCAGGTCTATAATATCTGCTTTATAGTGGTATTGAACTGCACTGATAACTGTTGTGGGGGAGCATTACACTTTCCATATACCACTTTCTGATTACTAAATGTTGGAAACAGATAACAGGGGATGCATCAGCCGTGCTCTGCTTCCCAGAAGCATCTCCCAAGCCCTGGTAGAAGTCTAGATCAGATGAACTGTTTTGTTTGATCTGCCAGAATAATTCTTAGGGCACCCCCCCCCTTTCATGTAACTACCGCAAAATGTATGTCTTTTTTAAAATGTGGCTCTTTCTCTTCTGGCATCTACAAATCTGTACCCCCAATCCGAGTGACATTTCCCAAACTATCATGTGTGCCTGATTGGTGATTGTGAAGATGCCTGTAGTAGATGAAAGAAAAGGCACCTCTCGTGCAAGCACTCTTGGAGGGATGCCAGCTTTCGCTGACGTTTTCTTGGCAGGCCTTATAGCGGGGTGGTTTGCCGTTGCCTTCCCCGGCCATTATTACCTTTCCCCAAGCTAACTGGGTACTCATTTTACTGACCTCAGGAGGATGGAAGGCTGAGTCGACCTGAGCCGGCTGCCTGAAACCAGCTTCCGCTGGGATCGAACTCAGGCCGTGGGCAGAAATTGCTGCTTTACTGCTCTGCGCCACACGAGGCTCGAGGTAGATGAGGGTGCCTTTTAAATAGAACAATGTATTCCCATCCCCAATCTTTCCTGAAAACACTCAAAATAGTTGTGGATCTTTTTGGAAAATTCCCCCCTTTTTTGTTTACTTTTACTTTCTCTCATATTTTTTTGCATGATTGCTTATATCATTGTTGGAGGCTCACACAATGGTGTGATGGGCAGCAATCACCGGGGGTGGGGGGAAGCCTTCCCTCTAGTGGCCCCCTATCTGTGGAATACCCTTCCTAGGGAAATCCACTGGATGTCTTCACTGTATACATTTAGATACACATTTAGATGCCAGATCAATAACTTTTAGTTGTTGTTTTGATTATTAACTTTACTGCCTGCTCTTACATGTCTGTATATTTTAGGGTGCAATCTTATTCATTTTTAGACAGCAATAAGTCCTCCAACATCCCACAGCCAGCCATACTGACTGGGGAAAGCTTGGAGTTGTGGAACTCGCTACTGTCTAAACATGCATAAGATGGCACCCTGGATGTTTTAATGGTATTTATTGTATTGTTTATTATTTTATTACTGTTCTTTTTGTGTGTGTGTGTGTCTTGTTTTATGATTGTAAAACAACCTGAGATCATTTGTCATTTGTGGTATATACATTTATTGTAAATAAATAAATACTTCTTCTTTTTCAGTGCCAATATGGAAAAGAGAAGGTATAACCTGACTCAAGCCTTTGGGAAAGAGCAGGTAGTCCATCTGAATAAATTGCGTCTAAAAGGTTGGTGATGAAGTCCATCTCCAAGAAGCAAGATCACAGTTATCCTTCCTCCTGCTGCCAAGGAATAAATCCATGGCTGGGATTTTTTCTCTCTCCCCCCCCCCCCCCTTTCCTGTAAAGCTGTCCTAGTTGGAGAATTAGGAAGGCGAGATCAAATGCGCGCCGGAGTAAGGGAAACAGAGAGAGCGCAAACTTTGCCCATTGCTCAGGGACAATGATGCTGAAAGATTAACCCACCCTCTCAATTAACACCTCACATGAAAATCCTAGCAAGGTCATGGGATCTGTACCGCGGCTCGGTCAATCAACGGTTGCTTGCTCCCATACAAACCCAGATCGAATGCAGAATTAACACTGTCCCCCCAGCCCTCGCTCACAGTCTCGCCTCAAATTAAGCCCTTGCATAGAGGAGATATGAAAAGCATTTCTAATTAGGGTCTGAGGTTACTGGTTAAAATGCGGTTGAGCCGTCTCCCAGCCATTCTTCGTCGTGGTTTTTTCTTTTTCTTTTTTCATATATCATTTTAATTAAACTCAGATACTATTTAATTCCTACCTGCATATATTTAGTGCTACTTGAATGCAGACCCGATAAAGTATATTGCTGATCCCCACTTAGCTGCCACAAGGACTTATTAAAGGGAGAGTGACGGTCTTCTAGATCTTCTATGGGTCTTCTTGCAATAATTACTTTTTTTCCCCTCCTCTATCAAATGAAAAGCATAATATCCACCCCCCTCGCAGTAAATAGATTTTTCCCCTTTTCCTTGTGGAATCTTGGCTTCACCACTCTCTTCACAAAATTATAATTAGAATGCCACGGTTGCCTGTCAATCGGCCTGTTAAAATTCATTTCACATACTTGTTACTTTCTTAAAATCTCAGGCCTTTATGGAACTCTCAGTATCAACACTTGAGATGCTCTATTCCCTCCTACTTACCCCTCACCTACAACCTCCCCCCTCCCCGACCCCACCACAATGATTCATGGAAATATCACTAAGCTCTTCTGCATAAACCAAGAAAGATGTGTCATTTGCCAATTTCTGATCATTTATTAGGAATGTAACTGCATTGTTGACCGGTTCTGCTAGGATATGATTAGCAATCTGGATCCCTGGCACCCATTTTTCATCTCTTTAAGTCTTCAAACCGTGCCTGCTGCATACAAAGTGCTAGTTCAGTCATTCCCAATCTGTGCACCAGGGCGGTCGGAGCACAGCAAGTCTGCCTCAAGAAATTTATTAAACGTGCCAGTCTGCCCAAAGGAGGAGTCTGCCTGCTGCCTCCCTGCCTGATTCGTGGCTGTGGCCATGCCTCCTTTCTGTGACTCGGGTGGAGGAGGACAAGTTCTGACTTGGGCACACTCTAAAACAGGGGTGGGGACCTTCCGACCCGTAGGCTAATCTCAAGAGCCCTCTGTAAGCAAGCAATTCAGACCTCTGGCAAGAATGATTTACCCCTCTCTCTTAGTAGCCCATTTGGGAGGGAAGTGTTAGACAAGTTCTTTGCCCTTAGGAACGAGATCCAATTCAGCCCCTAAGAACGACTCCACACTTTCCAGCAACAGACGGTTCAAAAGCGCTTTATTGATTATAATCAAGATCTGAGAGTCTTGAAAGCAACAGTCAGACAAAGAATTGGAAATTCAGAACAGCTTTTCAAGCCTGAAAGGGGCAGTGCCCCATAGCAATATTAACCAATCAGAACGTAACACCAGAGCTTTCTTATCTTGTGCAAAACAATCCCTTTGTAACAGTAAGTTACTGCAAGTTAACTTTCTGCCTGGAGCCGAGAAGCTATTGTTTTGGTTAGATAAGACAGTTACATGAAGACACCCTTGAAGACGCCCTGGTACGTGACATTTCGCCTGGTGTGTAATGGATACTTTACAGCTTCCTTTAGAAAATGGAGGTGGTTATGCTAACAGAAGGAGAGGGGGAGATTGAGAAAGAGAGAAAGGGTGACAGGAAGTGAAAGGGAGAGTGAAGGGTTGGCAGAAAGAGAGAGTAGAAGAGAAAGAGAGAAGAAAGAAACTGAAAAAAAGCTGTGTTCCTGACCATAGAACCATAGAATAGTAGAGTTGGAAGGGGCCTATAAGGCCATCGAGTCCAAACCCCCGCTCAATGCAGGAATCCACCCTAAAGCATAAAGCTTTGGGTTCTAGCTGCACCAATGCTAGTCACAGCACATGACAGTTCACCTCTGAGGGAATGAGGCCCTCAGCAGAAAACAAAGTTCCTGCCTTTGCTCTAAAATAAAATATTTTGTGGTATAGGAGTGAAACATGTTGCTTGCTCCGGGAGAAGAATATTTCCCAGGTCTCAGGCGGTTGGTAACGAAATGGCTAGTTTCTCCCAGGCTAAGCAAGTTTATTTATTTATTTATTATTGATTTACAGTATTTCTATACCATTCCCTGTCCTGGGAAGGTTTCAGAGCAATGAACAAATAAGGTAAAAGAATAAAAACATTAAAATGTGTTTTTAAAATAAACAAGGAACAAATAAAACCGCAGGTGGTCATTAAGGGAAGCCTTCCTGGAAAAAAAACATTTTTTAGGAGGCACCGGAAGGAATACAAAGTTGGTGTCTGCCTGACCACCTGAGGCAGGGAATTCCATAGGAAGGGGCCCATGACACTGAAGGTTCTTCTCCTGGTGAACTCTAAAGGACCATAGGTCCATGTGGGACCACCAGGGCATGCTCTCAGATGAACTCAGTGACAAGTCAGGTAGATAGAAGAGAAAACGCTCTCTCAGTTATCCTAGTCCCAAGTTGTTTAGGGCTGTGTACACTCTTATTAGAACTTTAAACCTGGCCCGGTAGCAAATAGGCAGCCAGTACAGTTCCCTCAGCAAAAGAGTTACATGCTTCCGACAAAAGCTGAGCTGCTCCATTCTGCACTTGCTCGAGGTTCCGGAGCAGCTTTAAGGGCAGCCCCACAAAGAGCACATTGCAGTAATCCAGCCTTGAGGTTACTCTTGCCTGTACCACCATGGCCAAGCTATCGCTGTCTAGGAGGGGCCATAGCTGGTGAACCAGGTGAAGCTGTTAAAAGGCACTCGGTGGCCACTTGCTCTTCTCCAAATTTTGCAATAGGGTACTCAAATGAATAATAGGGGAAAGTGCACACAAAAATGTATATGTTAGTCAAATGAATGTTCAAAAGGTCTGCTGGATGAGACAGAGGCCTAGGAAGGCCAAAATCTTGTTTTAGATTCCCATCATCTCCAACTGGATGCCTTCAGGAAGCCCTAAAGCAGGAGAGGAGTATCCCTGATGCCTCCAGTAGTTAGTAAGCCTCTTCTTAGCCTATTGTACATTATAATAACCCCACCTCGAACAGAAGTATGTCCAGTATTAAAAACACTAGTGAGAAAACCCCATTGAATTCTGTGGGGCTTACTTCTAAGTAAATATGCTTAAAGTTGCACTGTTACTAAACTGACTATGGGCCTGTTCAGACAATTTATTTATTTATTTATTTATTTATTTCATTTCTATACCACCCAATAGCCGAAGTTCTCTGGGCGGTTCACAAAAATTAAAACCAGGAAGGGCATAATAAAACAACCAACAATTTAAAAACACAAATACAATATACAATATAAAAAGCACGACCAGGATAAAACCACACAGCAAAAATTGATATAGTTTAAAATATGAGATTAAAACAGCAGAGTTTAAATTTAAGTTAAATTAGGTGTTAAAATACTGAGAAAATAAAAAGGTCTTCAGCTGGCGACGAAAGGAAAACAATGTAGGCGCCAAGCGAACCTCTCTGGGGAGCTCGTTCCACAGCCGGGGTGCCACAGCAGAGAAAGCCCTCCTCCTAGTAGCCACCTGCCTCACTTCCTTTGGCAGGGGCTCATGGAGAAGGACCCCTGTGGATGATCTTAAGGTCTGGGCAGGCACGTATGGGAGGAGGCGTTCCTTCAAAGGAACACACTAAGCCATGGTTAGGCTGCTAACCTTTTTTCAGCAAATGGTTAGTGAGCATGTGTAAACCATGGTTATGTAGTCACCATGGTTAGGAATAGTTCACATGACACACTAAGCCATAATATTTAGCTCAAAATATTTAACCACCATGGCTTAGCATGTCATCTGAACAGGGTCTGTAACCATTTGATTTTTAAAAACAACATTAATAAAAATGTTTAATTTCACAACCTATCCAGAAACATTTGCTACCTTGGTAAGGCATGTCAAAGAAAAGAGAGCTGGGCATGTGAGCACATTAACCAACACATATAACATATACTGATATATGATTAATATGCACACATGTACATATTAACCGATATTTCCCGCAAAAACCAAATTAGGAGGTGTGATTGAATTTCCAGTGATAAGAGCCTAAAACACAAACAAACAAACACACAAAAAAACATGAGCGTCCCTTGAAAATTGGGAGAGTTTGCAGCTTTGATTTAGTTTTGGAGTTTTCGTACAGGACCAATATGAAATGTAGGAAAAAGCAGGCTTTTACATCCTTTCTCTTTTAATAAATAATGAATGACATTTTTTTCATGTGCTGCATTGCAAGCTTGTCATTTCCAATGTGAGGTATGTATGTGTATATATATATAATATATATATATATATATATATATATATATACACACACACACACACACACACACACACACTTTTCAGGCAGGATTAATGTATACTGGCTGACCTTAAATGTGACTCCCAAGGGTGCATGGTGGTAGTTAAAAATAGCAGAAGTAATGGGACTTTTGCAGGAAATGCCATGTGATATATATATATATATATATATATATATATATATATATGAAAAAGCATAAATAATAGCTGTCCTTGACATGCGAGAAATCTTTCTGTTATTTGATTCATTTCACCCGCTGTAGATGAGCTTAAATACAATGCCTCAGAATCAATGCATCTCCCCACCTACCCTTAAATGTTCTGCAGCCATCATTTGGGGGTCATTTCTGAAAAGAAAAATAATAATAGGAAGGATAGGGGTGGACGTGCCCAGCAGCTCAGTTTAACACATTGCATTGATAGGGCTTCATGTCTGAGCCATCTCCTGCAGAGCAGATGGGATGAAAGGGTTGCTTGACGTCCTGCAGTATGGCCACTACGTGAGAAGTGGAGATATACCTCTGGAGGCCTGATGAGGAACCAAACCGGTGGTGTGTTGTTGTATGTGTGGGGTCAAGATAGGCCCTCAGTCAAGTATGGAGGGGGGGCATGGTTAGACGGAATAACGGGCTCAAGTTAAAGGAAGCCAGATTCCAGCTGGACATCAGGAAAAACTTCCTGACTGTTAGAGCAGTACGACAATGGAATCAGTTACCTATGGAAGTTGTGGGCTCTCCCACACTAGAGGCCTTCAAGAGGCAGCTGGTCAACCATCTGTCAGGGATGCTTTAGGTTGGATTCCTGCATTGAGCAGTGGGTTGGACTCGATGGCCTTGTAGGCCCCTTCCAACTCTGCTATTCTATGACTGGGGGTCAGACTGGGGGGATTTTTAAAGTGAGGGATGTCTCCATTGAGCCAAGGGATGAGGAGACTGTGACGACTCTGGCAGTAAAACAGGAAAAGAAAAAACCTCACCAACTCTTTCTTTCTTTCTTTCTTTCTTTCTTTCTTTCTTTCTTTCTTTCTTTCTTTCTTTCTTTTTAATATAACAAAAGCCAGAGAAGGGTTATTCCTTGAAATAGAGGTGCCCAAACTAGCCTCAGTGATGCATTTCATGAGAGCTGCATCACTGAGTACCATGATGTGGAGAAATTGGGACAGAAGGGTAGGAATGAAATAAATAAATAAATGTCCTTTGAAGAGTTCAACTTGTATCCAGATTAGGGATGTCCATCTCTTGGAAATTTGGCCCTTTGGGCTCTCGGCAGACTTCTTCTGGTCTCCTGACCCAGCTTGCATTTGTGAGTTGAGGGCTTTCCCCAAACTCCATACAACGTGGTCCTCTCAATGCACCTATTTGGCTGGTGCAGACAGGTTAGAATTTCATTCTGCTTTATTATTATTTTTGTAAGGGTTTCTCAACATTTGCAAATTCACACAATATTCATGATGGAAAGAATTTAATTTTTGTTTGTGAAAAAGGAACAAATGCAGGAGAAAGCAAAACCGTGCACTTCTGACTCCTTGTTCTTATCTTGAATTGCTTTATCCTTCTCTGAGGTTTATTATATATTATAATTATTCAATTCTTATCATGTTTTATGTATTTGCTGAACTTTTTTGTAAGTTACTTTGAGTTTACCTTAAATAAAAAGGTGTGGTATAAACATTTTAAAATAAAATACAATACATACATAGTTAACTAAATCTACATACTAATTCATGGAATTCTGGGAACTCTAGTTGCATGATTAGGAACTGGTGGTCTCTAACCCCATTCCCAGTGCCACACTCCCAGGATTCATCAGGAATCATAGAGTCATAGAATAGCAGAGTTGGAAAGGACCTACAAGGCCATCGAGTCCAACCCCCTGCTCAATGCAGGAATCCACCCTAAAGCATCCCTGACAGATGGTTGTCCAGCTGCCTCTTGAAGGCTTCTAGTGTGGGAGAGCCCACAACCTCCCTAGGTAACTGATTCCATTGTTGTACTGCTCTAACAGTCAGGAAGTTTTTCCTGATGTCCAGCTGGAATCTGGCTTCCTTTAACTTGAGCCCGTTATTCCATGTCCTGCACTCTGGGAGGATCGAGAAGAGATCCTGGTCCTCCTCTGGGTGACAACCTTTTAAGTATTTGAAGAGTGCTATAAAGTCTCCCTCAATCTTCTCTTCTCCAGGCTAAACATGCCCAGTTGTTTCAGTCTCCCCTCATAGGGCTTTGTTTCCAGACCCCTGATCATCCTGGTTGCTCTCCTCTGAACACGCTCCTTCTTGAAGTGTGGAGCCCAGAACTGGACGCAAAACTTTAGATGAGGCCAAACCAATTCCGAATAGAGAGGAACCAGTACCTCATGTGATTTCGAAGCTATACTTCTATTAATGCAGAGCTGTTGCAGCTGATGTGGAATAAAGCTGACTGTTAGAGCAGTACAACAATGAAATCAGTTACCTATGAAGGTTGTGGGCTCTCCCACACTAGAGTCATTCAAGGGGTAGCTGGACAACCAGGGATGCTTTAGGGGGCATTCCTGCATTGAGCAGGGGGTTGGACTTGATGGCCTTGTAGGCCCCTTCCAACTCTGCTATTCTATGATTCTATGATTCTATGATTGGAATCTATATGCAATTAATTAATCAATAATAGATATCCCACCTCTTCTGACCAACCAGCATACTCAGAAGAGCTTAAAGATATAATAATAACACTAAAGAAATAATACAGCCCAGAGCCGGCTCTACCATTAGCCATTTCAGGCAACTGATTTGGGATGTCATGAAAGGGAACATATTTAATTTGATGATGATGATTTTTATTTTAATGCCAAATATGGAGAGAGGTGCTTGCATTTAATACCTTGATTTATGGGGGAGGCGTGCCATTTGTTGTACTGCCTGAGGCAGCAAAAGGTCTTAGGGCCACCCTAAAAACAATTATTTAATTTATTTTATATACTGCTCCCTAGCTGATGATTTTGGCGCAGTGAACAAATCGGATAAAAACTTTTCTTTTTCCTAAAGCTTTTAAAACTTGATTTTGTTCTGACTTTATACTGTTAGTTTTACCCTACCCTGTGCCTGTTTACCCTACCCTGTGCCTGTTTGCATTCTCTTCCCCTCCTTATTGTTTTATTATGATTTTATTAGAATGTAAGCCTATGCGGCAGGGACTTGCTATTTACTGTTTTACTCTGTACAGCACCATGTACATTGATGGTGCTATATAAATAATAATAATAATAATAATAATAATAATAAGTAATTATTTCCAAATTTGCATCTCTCTCCCCTTCTCAAAGTGTAGCATATGCAAATGGCATGCAAATCTGTGTTAGCTGTAGTCCTCTCTTTTGAAGATGGCCACCCTGAATGTAACTGATAATTTTCTCTGACACACATGCACACGACTTCAAGCCTGGATGACTTAAACCAGGTCTGCATATCTTGCGATCCGCTGGGCCAAACACAGCCTACCAAATGGACTTGGTGGCTGCTCTTATTCCAGACAGCCTCCCCACTATTCTGTTTTTTCCTATTCCCAGACTGATGACAAAGCCAGGAAGCTGATGAAGATGGGTCACCATGTGCATCTGATGGGTTCCAGATCTCCCATCATTTCACATGTGTGTGGCATTAACTGGACACGGAAAAGAAAATACAATTATGTCCATAAGCAGTAGCCTCTGCGTTTGCAGCTTTATTGTTAACTGACTCTACATGTGTCCAGATGCATGTCTGTAGGATCTTCTCTAGCAAGGAGGATCTCTGGCTAATCAGGGTTCCCACTTGCATGGAGGAGTCCTACGGACATGCATCAGCAACACCGGGAAGAGGGACAGAGGAGGCGAAATCCCAACCATCCCCTCTTCACATCAGTGTAATCTGTGGAAGGACTTGAGTGGACTACCTTTAAGGAGACACAGGGGCCATGGCTCAATGCTAGAGCACATGTTTTACATGCAGAAGGTCCCAGGTTCAATCACTAGCATCTCCAGGTACGACTGGGAAAGACTCCATCTGAAACCCTGGAGAGCTGCTGCCAGTCAGTGCTACCAGTATTGGGCTTGATGGACCAATGGTCTGTCTCCTTCCTATGTTCCTAACACCCCTATAGAAATACCATGGATCACTGGCCAAGGGCTCCGTCACCGCCATTCCTGAAGGCTGAAACTTCTACTTCTCCTGCTGTACATTGCAGTCATAACCTTGACCATAACTTGGCCTTCATTGATTTGAAAGCCACGGGTGCTTTTTAAAGTACGCTTGAAAAGACTTAATTGTCAGGAAATATGTTATCCATAGTTCAAATTGGACCTCAGAGACGACAGTGTGAGAAACGGCATCAACTGGTACGTTTTTGTTCATGGGCATGAATGTAGATGCAAAATAATAATAATAATAATAATAATAATAATAATAATAATAATAATAATAATAATAATAATTTCTTACCCGCCACTCCATTTAGATTGAGGCGGGGCACAACAGTAATTATAAAATGCTGATTAAAAACATAGTATACATTGTTAAAACATCCTAAAAGCATCCTAAAATTCCACTGGATAGGCCTGCCAGAACAGATTAGCCTTAAATGCTAAAAGACTGTTAATCTGACGGATCTCCACTGGCAGGCCATTCCACAGTCTGGGAGCAGCAGAAGAGCCTGGTGGGAGTCATAACCCCAAACATCTGGAAGGCCACCAGGTTGGGGGAAACTCCTGAAGAATGGCAATACTAGCACCTCAGTATAACAATACTTTTAGAAGTCGTCTCCAAACAGGGCTATTCACACATTAGCCTTCCATGCATATGCTATACACATGAAGGTGGGGGGGAGATCACACCTGCTCAGCATCTACATCTGCATCTTTCTCCTGCCTTGCCCTGATGTTCTTATAGAACATTGAAAAGTGAAGTGTACACGTGTAGCATTGTATATACAAGTTGGGACTCTTGGTTCCTGATCATGTAGAGAGGTTATGTCCTTATGGTTGGGTGGCTACGGGCAGAATCCAATGGGAGTCTTGATTGCCCCAGTGATTATCTTCTGCCCTGTTGACTGCACTGTGCAAGTGGTCCTCACCACTTATGCAGTGGCAATTTAGCACTTCCAGAGCAACCCAAACCGAACGAAAACACTTGTTCCTGTAAGGAGGCTGGTTGGAAGGAAGAGCATAAAGGAGCTCAAAGGGCCTGATTCCTTCCAGAAAAGAGCATTCCCACTAGGGATGTGCTCCTCTCCGCTTAGAATCGGAGAATTATTATTTATTATTATTATTATTATTATTTATTTATATAGCACCATCAATGTACATGGTGCTTTACAGAGTAAAACAGTAAATAGCAAGACTCTGCCGCATAGGCTTACAATCTAATAAAATCATAGTAAAACAAAAAGGAGGGGAAGAGAATGCAAACAGGCACAGGGTAGGGTAAGCAGGCACAGGGTAGGGTAAAACTAACAGTATAAAGTCTGCACAACATCAAGTTTTAAAAGCTTTAGGAAAAAGAAAAGTTTTTAGTTGAGCTTTAAAAGAATCAGAAGCGAATTGGCCTGCTCCGCCTTGCCCAGAGGTGGAGTAGAAGTGAACCGGGGACCCTTAGAAGCACGGCGAAGAGAAGCGGCCATAGGAGAAGCGCTTCTCTTTTCGCGGAGCGATTCGCCCGCCATTTTGATAATTTCGCCCATAGGATTGCATTGCAGAAAAGATTAGGGCATAACTGTGTTGTTTTTAAAGCTATCTTTCTGAAATTTCTCGTGCTTAGAGAGTTGTGGCTGGGGGTCATTTTGAGCCTACTCTCAGCACTCTGTGTGGTGCGGTTTGCTTGCTATTTTTTTAAAAAAAATCAGGTAAAAAAACGGGAGAGGTACCTTTTTGAAGTGCTGAGAGGCAGATTCAGCTCCCAGTCATGATCACCTGATGAAGCATCCTCCAATCCCAAAGTTGGAGGAGGGGATAGGCAAAATGGGATACTTAGTAACTTGGGATACTGGGAAACTACTCTTTCTTAGTCTGTGAACGGACTTTTCCCAGTGTTTTTTTTTAAACAGTAGCCCCACCAAATGCACAAACACAACCTGAAATCATATACTAAGCAAATAAATAACAGATAGGAAACACAGCACTGCTACCCACCCTAACCTTGGTGAACAACTGAATAGATGTGGTGCAAGGGGATGAGGTCCCCTAGGGCATGTGGACGTGACCAGTGCACACACTCTCCCACCCTGGAGGGTCATCAGAGCCCTCCAAAGAGTAACCCAGTGGAGAGACTGAAGCTAATGCCTGTCATGAGTTGAAGTGACAGGTAACTTCTTAAGACTGGTACTTACTTAGGGCCAGTCAAAAATTGGCATATCCCCCTCCCCCTGGGCACGTCCACTTTCCTCTTACTCGTAAAAGACAGACATAGCCTTTTTAAAAAAATTCTTCTTGTTGTTTATTCAGCAACACTGCTGCTTTTAATTCCACCACTCCTTTGTTTATTTATTTATTTATTCCATTTTATATTTACACCCCATAGCCCAAGCTCTCCTGGCTTTTCCTCTTCAGTGAAGTCAGGCAGGCTTTCATTGTGGTTCAACTCCTTATTGTTGTTGTTGTTGTTGTTATTGCTATTAATATTAATTAGTACTGCTATTTTTAACGTTGCTATTGTTGTTGTTGTTGTTGTTTAATAATGGCTGTAATCACAGTGCAGTCAATCAACTCTGAAGCAAAGATCACAAAGCTTTACTCTTATCCTCCTAGCCTCCTAGTTATGGGATGCAAAAGAAAAGGCATCTCTCTGTGCTGCTCCCGCCTCACAGGGATGGTTTGCATTACTGGCTTTGAAACTATCCTTGGCTCACTTTCTTGTGCCCCCCCAAATGTCTGCTGCCTGCCTGCCTTCCCCCCGGGGTGCTGCTGTGGTGGGGCATCTGCCGGGACTGACTCCTCCATACTAGATCTATGGCATATCTCTGCCTGGCTCTCTGCCCACCTGTCCTCCTCCTCCGTGACCGCCTCGCAGGGTTGGTTTGCAATGCGTTACTGCTGGCTTAGAAAGAAACAAGCTATCCTTTGCTCACTCCTTGCGCCCGCCTCGCAGGGTTGGTTTGCAATGCATTACTGCTTGCTTAGAAAGAAACAAGCTATCCTTTGCTCACTCCTTGCGCCCACCTCGCAGGGTTGGTTTGCAATGTGTTACTGCTGGCTTAGAAAAAAACAAGCCATCCCTCACTCACTCCTTGCGCCCGCCTCGCAGGGTTGGTTTGCAATGCGTTACTGCTGGCTTAGAAAGAAACAAGCCATCCTTGCCGCACTTCTTTGTGCCCCCAGAAATGTCTGCTGCTTGCCTGCCGTCCCTCCCTCCTCCCCTGCCTGCCTCGCAGGGATGGTTTGTGTGTGTCTTGCTTTGACTCAGGGGATAAGTCCTTCCTGCGCTCACTTAGACTTTTTGAAGTTCCAAATCATTTTTTCAAGTGTGGAAGAAGATTCATATTTAGGGTTATCTACTCCCCAATTCATGGCATGTTGGGATTTCCTTTGAAATGGCACCATTGAGCTGTCTGCAGCTTTAAATCCCTGAGATACTAGGGTGTCTGATGTTCAAAAATTCCCCAAAAATCAGGGGAGGCTTGGATTGGCTTGAGTCTTGGCATGTGTGTGTATACGTGCATGAGGTGTCATGGTGCCAAATTTGAGGTTTCTAACCTTAACAGAAAAAAAGTTGTAGGGTTTTTTGGATTTCAATGCAAGCCTATGGGGGGGAAAGCGGAGCTCCGATCCGGATCCGGAGCTTCGCAGTGAACCGGAGCGGACTATAGGCGGATCGGAGCAGAGCAGACCCGATCTGGAAGTTGCGGATCTGGAAGAGAAGCGGATCGGGGGTCCGTGCACACCCCTAATTCCCACTCATTTTGGGGTTTCTTCTAGGAAGTACTAAATATCCCTTGGTGAGTCCTAGTTGTGAAATGAAATTGGCAGGACTCAGTACTTGTGGAAGGGAATCAGCAGGGCAGACACGAATTGGCAGGGGGATAAGTGCCCCATTTGATTCTGCCTAGGATGTCCTACTTTATAGAGGACAGCCCTGCATTTGTAGGCATCCTCTGTTTCAATGGCCATCCAGTCCAAAAAAGACATCAGAAGAGAGGGCTGAAGTTGCTCATCAACAGCACCTGGATAGCAGATTAAACAGATAGACACACAGGCTAACTGGTCACTGTCACTTGCTATAGTGAGATGGATTGCATTTCTATTTAAATTATAGTCATTATTTCTAAGGGTATAGCTAGACCAGCTGATATCATGGGGATCGCTCCGGGATCATCCCTGTGCATTCACATGACGCACAGGGCATCCCGGGAGCAGGGAGGGATGATCTCTCCCTTGCCCTGGGATATCAGCATAGCTTTCCCCCCCTGTTTTTTCCACGGTCTCGGGATGATCCCGAGACCACGGAACATGTGGGCAGGTGTCGCAGGTTGTCCTGGCTCCTTGAGTAACCGCAAGGAGGCGGGTATGGGGCACAGAGCTCCTCAAGTGCTCTGTGCCCATTGGGAGTGGGGTGGGGAAAGTGGGGAAATTATTATTATTATTATTATTTTAAAAAATCTCACATTTTTCACTCAAGCGCTCATGCGCTCCTCCTTTTAAAAAACAAAAAACCAAAATGGTGGGCGCAACGTCCTCTTCCTCCTAGGACGTCGCACGCCGCATGTAGAGAGAGGGGGAGATCTCGCGATAACCATATTGCGAGATCCTCCCTCCTTCGTCGCAGTAGACAGGTAGGTCTAGCCATGGCCTGAATGTGGGTCTGCACATCAACAGGTTTTGGATGCAAATCAGTGCCCTCTTTCCTCTGTCTTGGTGATGTGTAAGCAGCCACCTCCCTGGCACATCACTAGATGTGTGGACAGTCTCCTTTCCAACATTCCAATGAATCTGTGGGTGCCAGGGTGGGGCTGGAGAGCATGCGGGTATGATCAGTAGCAGTAGTGGGGCATGGGCCCCATTCACATATATGGGATATGAGTGAAAGATTAGCATATTCCTGGTATTTAGGGATAGCTGAAATATATGGGGTTATGTTTAGCTTGTTGCATTACAAGTTACAAGGGCCTGATCAAAATTATATTTTTGGAGCATTAAAGGAGTTCCCTTTAATGTCTACGCTGCCATATAATTATCTGGACCATTTCAAGGGAAATTCAAAAATGACCTATGTAGGAAAGGATTAAGTTGTTGTGGATATTGATGGTGTACAGGGCACTTTAATTTGAAAATGGTGGTTTATTACCCTCAAATCAAGTCCGTTAAGATCATGGCCATTCTAGTTTTGTTGATGGTAAACAGAGACTGTGAGGGAATCATTTTCCCCTCCCTGTGACTTCATTCTTGGGGTAGGATTAGAACACAGGACTTCCAGATCCAGATCCAGATCCAATCCCACATATCCATTCCTACACAAGCCGCGGCATCCTGTTCTTTCTCTCCTAAGTATTAAGTAAACTTAGTTTCCCTTTTGATTTGCGTAAGATTAAAAATGGAAAAAAAAACTATTGTTATTGGCAAATCCCAATCAATGTGCACAGAATGTAACAGAACTCATTGTGATAGGAAGGCCTGTGATGGGAAGATTCATAACATAGCAGACCAACTTTGGCACGCTTTGATACTCTACTAACATGTCATTTGCTTGTGATGCTACCTTGCCTTTAAAATAACAAAAAGCCTTTATTAGAACACTAATCACCCACCCACCCCATCTTTGGAACATAAATTAAAATCACATTTTAAATGCTCATCTATATGAACCTGACCGATTGCACAACAGGGGCTAAAAATAAGTATCACCTCAAGCAGAACTGTAGCATACACACACACACACACACACACACACACACACACACACACACACACACAGCTGCTAGAGTTAAATTTCCAGGAGACCTTTTTTGCTGCTTAAATTCTGCACACAGATTTCAAATTAGTTTTACTTTGGCTTCGTAGAGTGGGGAGGAAAATGAAAGGCTGGTGTTGGAGGGGGGGGAGAGAAATAAAGGTTTGGGTGCTGGATAAACGCAGTCTCAGCCTGCACAAACGGGATTAAGGAGGAGAACCAAGAGTGGAAGGGAAAATGAGGATATGACAGAGGCCACCGTGGGTTCAAACAAAATTTGGCCTGCTTAAGGCAGGAGAAATCAGATTGCTGACAGGTGCCATCTTGTGGGTCATTCTGCCGCTCTGCCTCCTGCCACTTTTTATAACAAGAACAGATAAAGGAGGGCTGGATTCGTGGAGGCTTGGAATTGGGAAAGTAATTCAAAGAGATGTAAAGCACGCTTGACTCCCGGGTTTCCATGATACTGTAAACATCAAGGCACGGCTTGTCAGCCAGCTATATGCTACTTAAGAACTTAAGAAGCTGAGCCCTAAATGCATGTCTCCAACATGCAATTGTAAATACAACAAATGATAATCAAATTATTTGTGGACTTCATAGTAATGCAAATAAAATATGCATGCAGCACGGAAGCTGGTAAAGGTTACAGAGCTACACACTGTTAATTAAAAATACAGCGGCCCCAAGAGCTGTGGGTGGGTGGGGGGAAATGGCTTGTGTCTGCATTCCCCCATTCCTTTAAGATCTTATCACTGACGTGCAAAATACATACATGGATACATACATAATTAAATAAATAAAATCTAGTGAGCTGGTATTTTAGAACAGGGTTCTTTTTAATGGCATTATGCATTTGAATGTGTGGACCAAAATTGCAATGCAAGTGTATATTATATGGGGAAAGTGGGAGCCATATATATATATATATATATATATATATATATATATATGGAAAAGACAAATTTTGAAAAATAATGAGATTGCAATGGAGGGACAGGTTGGGGGGGGTTGACGTTTACATGAATTGGCCCCAAGTTTCAACCTTTTACCAGATTTCCATTAAAGCAATATAATTAAACTCCGTTTTCTCTCATTCTTAAGGAGGATGTCTAGTATTTGCATAATCCAGTGTCTGAATAAACACATACAAAACTTTGCTTTATTATACAGCACATTGGGACAAGCAAATCTAACACCAAGTTTTCATTTCAACTTCCATGGACATGATCAAATCTCCTTGGCTGACTCCCATTTTGGTTTATTTATTTGTTTATTCTTAATCCAGTTATTCTCTGGATTAAGGAAGGTCTATGTTGATATGTGAATTCACTCCGTGAAAGACCATGTTTTGTTATTTTGTTCATCTTCCCAATGGACGAGAAGAAACATATATTATTAATACAGCAGTTAGAAAAGAAGAGAAGAGAAAAGAAAAGTGCAAATTTGGCACAGGGGAGTCAAATTTGGCATAGTGGAGTATTTGGAAAGATATTTAGAAATTATTGGAAAGAGGGGGAAAACTCAGTAGTGCTTTGAAGACAAAAGGCAAAGGGGGACAAAATAATCAAAGGCATTGTTATTTATTGGTAACACAAATGCAAATATGGTTGGAACCTTTGCTCCTGTGTCAAGAAAATATTGTCGATGTCTTAGCGAAACCTGCAGTGTTAGCCCAGAGTTCGATCTATCTCCATTGAATCAGTGGAACCACAGTTGGAATTTCTCTTTATTCTTATCAAGATTTCATGACATTCTTCTGTGGAAACCCACTGTATCTTTTGAACAATATAACATTCCACATATGGCAAAACTTTCCGGTATACGTTTTACTTGGCAAGCAACCCACAAAATGCACACCCACACAGAGCATATTCATTGCAAAACTTTACAGTTCACCGTGACATTTTAATCCGAGAGGATTCCAATTTTTGTACTTGCTTATGAAAACAAATTAATGTTAAATATGATTTTCTCCCCCTTTGCGTTTATGACATCTCTATTGGCCTTCCCTCTTCCCCCCTCCTGCTTCCCCAGTCTCTCTGCCTCCCACAACGACACACAAAAGGAGGTATTAACAGAATAACAGTAGATGTTGTGTGTTCTGCTAAGAACAAGCCTTGTGATCTCATCCCAAGGTTTTATACAAGCTTGAACCATCTGGCTCGGAGCTGGGGAAAAGCATGTCGGCTATTCCCCAGAATTTCGGTGTCAGGCCGAGGGGGCAGCGTGTCTTTGCTGAATCGCAGTCCTCCCCCTCCCCTTTCCCCTCCGTTCAGCAACCCTGCCAGAAACGCAAGAGTCAGACGCTGAAAAACATACCAGGAATTTTTAAACACAATTCCAACATTTCCTCAGTTTTTTTTTCTTCCCCACAGCTAAGGCCATTTTTTCACACCCTCCTCTCTCTCTCTCTCTCTCTCTCTCTCTCTCTCTCTCTCTCTCTCTCTCTCTCACACACACACACACACACACACACACTGCAAAGAAGGAGAGGTTTTTTTTGAAGGTGGTGGTGGGGAGGAGGCGAAGAGAAAGTTGGCAATTTAATTCAAACAAAAGAAGCTTGAAATCTATAAGCACAGCAACTGGGAGACTACTAGCAATAGAATTCTAATTAGCATTC
The DNA here is from genome assembly GCF_023053635.1 of Elgaria multicarinata webbii. NCBI lineage: Eukaryota > Metazoa > Chordata > Lepidosauria > Squamata > Anguidae > Elgaria > Elgaria multicarinata. Next base: position 24,631,085 of record NC_086186.1, on the reverse strand, counting down.
TCCTATTTTTCTTTTCGACAGTTGAGGAATGCCCCCTATTGACTCTAGAAGGCAGGCTGGTTAAAAAAGAGAGGGGGGGAAGGAGGGGGAAGAGTGTGTGTGTGTGTGCGTGCGTGTGCGTGTGTGGGGAGCAGGAGGGGGGGTGAGGCCTAGCCAGCAAACACTGCAGATTGCAAATTATATCGCAATCCTTGCCAAGTCCCTACTCTTGGCATCAGATTTTTAATGACACCCTGGAAAAAGAGAAAAGAGAGAGGCGGGGGGAGGCAGGGGGTGCATTGGGGAAGAGGGAAAGCCCTCAGCGAAAGAGGGGGGGGTGAATTGGAAGGGTTACGTGGCGATAAGCCTTTGCTTAAAACCCAAATGGCCAAACGCACACATATTAGGTTTTAAAATATTCATAGAGAGAAGTGAAGTTGAAGATACGAAGATGTACATTTGTTGCTTGGTCAATTGGCAACTCATGCTGCATATTAATGAAACAGATGATCTCATTTTAAAGGGATGAGGTACCCCCCTCCCCATCCCTTCTTCTCACCTCCCCCCCCCACCGCCCCACTGCCAATCCTGCTGCCTCTCAAGCTAAGATTCTTTGATTCGGATGAAGATGAGGCTAAAATATCACAGACGAGGCCACAAATGACACAGAGCTAATGTTTTCTTTTGATCTCAACCCAGTGCTAACCAATACTTCAGTCAGGAATTCAAGGATGGACACACACACACACACACACACACACACACATATATATATATATATATATATATATATATATATATATATGATTGACTTGTGGCATAATCTCTCTGATGTGTGCTTGTGGAATACTTTGATATTACCCTCCATTTCTTTCTTTCTTTCTTTACTAGTCCACAAGGTAAGGTTCTATCCACAAAGAGGTGGACCAAAACATTGATGGCGTCTATGTGTGTAAAAGGCTTCTTTATACTGAGGTTCCAGTGAAACCCCTCACCATTTCAGCCTGCGATGGCATTAGCTCTTAGCCTCATGAATGGATTCCTGACACAGGTACCTGAAGTGAAAATGCCCACTTGAAGGCCCCTTCACACAGTGGGTGGGATACTTGGCTTCCACCATCAAAAATAGGAATAAAGCAACCTCCATTAAAAACAAACACTCATATGTTTAAGATTAATTTTGCATAAATGTTAGAAATGGATGAGATGTCTTTGTTTTCATTGCATAAGAAAAAGCCCTGCTGGATGGGACCAAAAGTCTAGCTGGTTTAGCATCTTGGTTCCCATAGTAAACAAATTTCCTAATTTCTGAATTACGAGCTGGGGTTGAATTTCAATATAATTTATGTATGTAGCACATTGGACATTCTAGAAAAAGCATTATATCAAAGGCAACATTATTATTATTATTATTATTATTATTATTATTATTATTATTATTATTATTGGCAGTAGTAGTATCTTGCAGCCATTTTAAATACCTGATCCTTACCTCAACACATACCATTGTTATTATTATTTTTTTAAGAAACCAGATAGTGCAAAACCAGTGGTGTGCTGAACATTTCTCCTACAAAATAATTGACCATTCTCATTCAATTTGATGGAAAACAAATCGCTTTCAAAAAGAAATTCAAAGGAGAAGCAATTTTGGAGAAATCCTCATGGGTTTGGTTCTGGGTTCTTGTGCTTACCTTACTTATGAGATAACTGAGGAGTGTGTTAGTCCAAAGACAGGGCATTTGGGGTAGTAAAATACCTTGGCCTAGCAGTGCTTCATGGCACATGAGGGGGGACGGGTTAGGGTGAGACATCCACCCACTTCTATGGAGAAAGAAAAGAGGTGCAAGTAAGCTTGGGGAACTGAGATGGAATTGAGCTCACTGGTGGTTCTGTGTGCCAGGGTTGATGTCAAGGACATCATGGTTGACCACCTGCCAAGAGTCCATAGTCAGCAGGGGACCACTGGTAAGAGCCTCTTGGAGTTACTTCTCCTTCTCACCATGGCAACCTGCTTGTTCATTTGTTTCTGACTCTGAGCATCATCACACAGGGGAAAACCACGTTTTCTTACCATCACTTCTCTGCCTGTTTGTCCCTCATTACTTCCTCTTTCGAAAGAGGAAGTAAACAACATGCACATGGCCCATTCACTGGGCCGTTTTGATCCCGTTGCTTCTCCTGCACACAGCAGATAGTGGCAACTTCCATCTTTATAAATAAGTCAGACTTACTGGGTTGCTTTTTGTGGCGCGAAGAAGGAGAGAAGGCACGGGAGTCACTCGGGAGTCGAGGGACCTGTGAAAATCCATGGGTACTCAGAAATGAGCATGCAGTAAAACACTTGTCTGATGGAGCTTTCTTACACAGGGAGTGTTGGTGGTTAGAAGAAGAGGAGTAGATGCCACTTGCTCACTTGTTCTCTTCCTACTATGCAAGACTTAGTCATTTTTCTACACCTGTTACTTAACTGAACACTGCATGTATGAGTCTGACATCTTGGTTGCCTACATTCATCTTATCCCCCCCTTACACACACACACACAGAGAGAGAGAGAGAGAGAGAGAGAGAGAGAGAGAGAGAGAGAGAGATGGTTCCTCAGACTTTTTATTAATTAGCCAAACTTACATTCACCCACACAGAAAGCATCTCAATAGACAAATATAAGCAATCTTATTTACTTACAACCTCTTGTGGCGATCAGGGGAGGGGGTAAGGTGGGTGATGAGCAATTGTAGCACCCAATGGCGGAAAAGAGTTCAAATGACCACAAATGTTGCATTAAGTTGTCAAATGGACCAGTATTTTTCCGTCATCGAAACATTAGAATGAACCGCTTTAGACAATAAAATCGTTTCAATTATCATGCATTAAGCCATCCTCACGAAGAAAGGAAGTTGCTGAAGTCAAAGGGGAAGGTAACCTAGCAGGGTGGCTTCCCTCTCAACAGAAGATTCCCCCCCCCTTTTTTTTTGTTAGGAACTCCTGTAAAGCAATACCTGTGAAATGAGTATAATTGGATTGTTTGAAAGAAGTCTCTGTGACAGGGACAATACAAATGGATACAGTTACAACAATTCCGTTTGTGCCCAAAGTGTTACAGTCCAAGGTGGGGATGGTGAAATCCATAGGATTGTATCCGATGCTATTCTAACATAAGTAGCATTAATTTCATGGGTCTTCTCTAAGTAGGCTAACATTGGATACAACTCACTGTGTCCACCTACAGTATATAACAGGCAGCACCAAACATTCTATTATTTATTTATTTATTTATTTATTATTTATTTATATAGAACCATCAATGTACATGGTGCTGTACAAAGTAAAACAGTAAATAGCAAGGCCCTGCCGCATAGGCTTACAATCTAATAAAATCATAGTAAAACAATAAGGAGGGGAAGAGAATGCCAACAGGCACAGGGTAGGGTAAGCAGGCACAGGGTAGGGTAAAACTAACAGTATAAAGTCAGAACAACATCAAGTTTTAAAAGCTTTAGGAAAAAGAAAAGTTTTTAGTTGAGCTTTAAAAGCTGCGATTGAACTTGTAGTTCTCAAATGTTCTGGAAGAGCGTACCAGGCGTAAGGGGCAGCAGAAGAAAATGGACGAAGCCGAGCAAGGGAAGTAGAGGCCCTTGGGCAGGCGAGAAACATGGCATCAGAGGAGCGAAGAGCACGAGCGGGGCAATAGTGTGAGATGAGAGAGGAGAGATAGGAAGGAGCTAGACCGTGAAGAGCTTTGAAGGTCAGCAGGAGAAGTTTATATTGGATTCTGGAGTGAATTGGAAGCCAATGAAGAGATTTCAGAAGCGGAGTAACATGGTCAGAGCGGCGAGCCAAGAAGATGATCTTTGCGGCAGAGTGGTGAACAGAAACCAACGGACTGATGTGAGAAGAAGGAAGGCCAGAGAGAAGAAGGTTGCAGTAGTCCAACCGTGAAATAACCAGCGCATGAACAAGCGTCTTGGCAGAAGAGACAGACAAAAATGATCGAATCCTGGCAATATTATACAGGAAAAAAATGACAAGATTTAGCAACTGCCTCAATATGAGGAATAAAGGAGAGCGAGGAGTCAAATATAAAGCCAAGGCTACGAGCTTCCTTGACCGGAGTAAGCGTAACATGATTGACAGTAAGAGAGAATGAGAGATGAGGAGAAGGTTCATCATCATCATCATCATCATTATCATCATCATCATCATCATCATCCTTACTTGCCTCTCCCTCTGTATCCAGGCAGGGTACAACACCATACAAAACACCATAAAATACATTAAACTGATTAAAAACATATAAAATGAATACATTATTAAAATAGCATTTAAAATTCAACTGGGTAGGTCTGCCGGAAGAGATCAGCCTTTATGGCTTTCTTAAATTCAGGAAGACTGTTAAGTTGATGAATCTCTTCCGGCAGGCCATTCCACAGTCTGGGAGCAGCAGAAGAGAAGGTCCTCTGGGTAACAGTTGTCAGCCTAGTTGTGGCTGACTGGAATAAATCCTTCCCAGAGGACCAGAGTGTCCGGGGAGGATTGTATGGGAGAAGGCGATCCCGCAGGTAGCCTGGACCCAAACCATGTAGGACTTTAAAGGTAATAACCAACACTTTATACTTTGCCTGGAAATTGGCAGCCAGTGGAGTTATTTTAAAGCTGGTGTAAGCCCTCTGTAGACAATCAGAGGGCCCATACAAAGTTTAAAAGTGGGGAGGGTGTGAGCGTACTCACGCAAGACTCTCTTTAACATACCACTGGCTCAGCCCCCAATCTTCCCATATTGAGCGGGAAGGTCTGATCCCACCCAATTGAGAACTCTGCTTTATTACCTGAGAAGTGCTGTGTAAATGTCATATTTACATCAGTGCTGTATCAATTTAGATGTATCCATTCAATCAAAAAAGGGGACCCAGAGTACTCCTGTTCAGAGCTCCAGGCAGCCAGAGCCCTTTTCCAGGATATTCCATTCCATTCTCCCCTTTTTCCATCCTTCATCAAACAGTCAGTCCGTAATCTGTGACTAGTCAGCATGCTCAGTCCTCTTGGGATGTTTAAGGGTTCCCTTCCTGTTTGTTTGTTTGTTGTCCTACAAACCCCTATTTTCCTTTTTTTGGGGGGGAAGGGAAGGGGATCCCCAAGCCTGCTGATATCTCTCTGTTGTACATGGATGGTGTCATTTGGGCGATATGATGTGACCACACTGAAATAATAAGTTTGCTCTTTCCCTGCAGACTTAATAAACAGAATTTACCCCCATTCCCCTTCTTTGGTCGTATTTCCAAACTTCGATTTCACAGAAACTCACCTGGTCATTTAGTAAGGGTGTGTAGATTAGCCATTGAGCTCATTGCTGCTTCTCTGAATTCTACCTCAAAGCATGAAAAGTTCTGTATATTTTTGTGCATTTTAATAATTATAATTATAATCAATTTATTTCTAACCCGCCTCTCCAACCTGATCGAGGCAGGGAACATGAAGAAGTATAAAATACATAAAATATTAATTAAAATGTGAACCACCCAGGGAGCTTCAGCTATTGGGTGGAATAAAAATGCAATAAATAAATAAATAAATAAATAAATAAATAAATAAATAAATAAAAAGACAGTATACATTGCTAAAACCTCCTAAAAAAACATACTAAAACATACTAAAAGCATCCTAAAATTCCACTGGATAGACCTGCCGAAAGAGATCAGTCTTTATAGCTTCCTTAAATGCTAAAAGACTGTTAAGTGGACGAATCTCCTCCGGAAGGCCATTCCACAGTCTGGGAGCAGCAGAGGAAAAGTCCTCTGGGTAATGCATGGTTAAAGCATGTTCGTGTGCACAAAAATACACACATTTTTCAAACGTTGTTGTTGCTGCTTCTGCTGCTACTGTTCCATGAACCAGATTGCAATGTCAAAAATGTACAGACTTTAACCATAGGTTGTGTTTGGATCCACCTTTGGTTCTGGGAGGTGCAAACTGGGTAAATACTGGTCAAAAATGAACTGAAACAAATGTCTCATACATCGCTACCATTGAGAGAGGAAGAAGGGTGGACCCATCCCTCATGTTCCCATTCCCATTTGACTATTCTTAAGGTAGCTAGGTGTCTTGAAGTCCATGGTACAGCTTCAGCTAGGTCACACTACGCTACACTCTAGTCATGTTGTGAATTAATACACCCCAAGGAACACCAGCATCCTGGACCAGCTCCCTGGTTCTAAATAGTGACGGGTGAACTTATCCCAAATGAATCCATTATTTCCTTGGAAAGTAATATTCATCTGTGCAAGCTGCCAGCTCTGATATCAATGGGGTGGAGAACCCAGTCCATGTTTCAGACAGAACTCTAAAGGAGCTATCCAAGGCGATTCACACCTTGGATAGTTCCTTTGGAGTTTTGACTGGTTCTGACTGAAACCCGGAGTGGATTCACTGGCCTCCAGTGCTCAGATGAGAGTTCTCCTTTAATTCAAGAACTCATTGGCCCCATTCAGAAGACACCTTAAACCAAGCTGGGCTGTGTTCAGAAGAAACCTTAAACCATGGCTTTAACCATGGTGGTTAAACCAGAAAGTCTTATTCACCATGGTTAAAGCCATGGTTTAAGGGGTCTTCTGAACACAGCCTGGCTTTCTGGCTTAACCACCATGGTTAAAGCCGTGGTTTAAGGTGTCTTCTGAACGGGGCCATTCTGTGTATGCACACATTTTTTTCACATTCACAGTACTAAACAGCATCATAGGAGCTGAACTTCGTAGTTGAGTAATGGTGTCATGGATCACCATGTTATGTGCCCCTTCTTGATTGTCCCCACAGGGCCTTCCTATGTAACGTTTATTTGCTGCCACCCATCTGTTTAAGGAGAAGAGACAATGGCATTGCCATGTGACATCATCACATGGCTGCCTGAAAGAAAACTGTAACACCAAGCAACACAATGGTTATGCAGAATCGCCATAGTTTAGATGCATACTGTGTATGCGCCAAAGCTCACAATCTGTTCTGAAATTAATAACAAATTTCATAATTCAGCGATCTCAGCTCACTACAAAGATGAGCCTTATGAGTGCACGGGTTTCAGCCAACAAACTGATTCATTACGAAATTTGGTAGCCTCACTAATTCTAAGCAGTGACTACTGTTATAAACAAGTGATTGGACTTGTGCACTGTGTATGCCTCCCAAAACCACAGATCCCTCTTCTTCAAAATAATCAATTAGAACGTCTCTCTCAGCAAGGGAAACGGATGAAATCTAAAATGACCCCCGTGCTTTTGAGTCGCGACCCGATATGAATTTTAGCCTACCTTTGCCTTAGCTCCATGCCTCCTCGGTCTTTTCATCTCTTCGGCTGCTGCCATTTTCATCTAGCCTTCACTTACAACTGTACATTTCAGAGAGCAAGGCTTTCTCCACCAAACTTTCTTTTTTTAAAAAAAAATTGGGGGTGGGGAGTAGCAAATTCATTGCCCTCTCCCTAGGTGAAACCTTTCTCTTTGGTGCCTTCTGCTTCAAGGCACAACACTAATTTTAGTTCCTCGTTGTGAAAGCGGCCTCTGTCATTATGTAACATTAGTCAAGTTGGTTGAAAACATGCTCTAGTCCATGTGTGTGGTGAGGGAAGGGGGTAATTCCCCCCCCCCTCCTGGCACAAATTATGTAGAATTACACACACACACACGAACACACAGAGCACGTTTTATAGATATGCTTGCAATACAGACATAATTTCACAGTCAAGACACACACACTTGATTGTAACAGCCAGCTTGATAGGGTGTACTCAAAAGAGCACATAGTGCGTACATGGACCAGGGGGGAGGTTAGCCATTTCACTGAATGTGAAAATCAAGAAACAGCAGTGGTCTTTGCTTTTCTTTCCAGCTTGCTCTTCAAGATGTGAGAGGCTCCAGTGGGAGGGAGACCTCCATGCCGGCCCCCACAATTCCAAGGGTAACCCCGCCACTTCTTCTATACAATTACCTTTTTCCTTAAGATGCCAATTAACCCTTTCAGTGCTCCAGAACCTACTGTGAGGAGACAGGAGAGGGCCAGGCATTTATCCTCCTGATTGAACATCATCATAACCAATTATGAGTGGAGCAGGCAGGGAATGTCAGACCAAAATGGTGCTATATGGAGGATAACATTTGTGCTACCTGACAATGGTTCATTACAACATTTAGATGATATCAAGAAACAGACCGAACATTTCTGTTAGGGGATGTGGCTCATAAAACAGAGCTGGAAATACCCTTTACTTTTTTGTTTTGGTTTTTGTTTGTTTTTTCCTTTTTAAATCTGCGTCTAAACCCCCAGTTCCATGACAGGGAAAGACTGGAGTCTTTTACTGCTTCAGGGCCAAAACAGGCATCACTTGAAATCAGTATTTTGCAGCTGTGTCTTTCTTTGATTTTTACTCTAGGGTAGATGTAGAGGGACTGATCCAGACTGAGCCTCTAATGTGTACATGTGTGTGAGAGGGGTATAGATTTGTTGTTGTTGTTTTTTAAAGATTTGGACATAGCTGCTAGGTACAGATTGTAATGTCTGTTTCGCCCCTAAATTTTGAAATTAAGTTAACTAGCAGAATCTCTCTCTCTCTCTCTCTCTCTCTCTCTCTCTCTCTCTCTCTCTCTCTCTCCCACTTCCATCCCTCCTTTATGTACAAATTATTCTGCCAGTCAAGGGAGTTGTACATCCCCTCCCTGTGAAAAATCTGATTCCACAATTATTATTGCTTCTGAAATATCACCTGCTATACACAGTTTCAACTAGAGCTGTGCGGAAGTAGCCATTCAAAATTCTCCACCCTATTTATGGGTAGAGAAATGGGGACAATTTCACCAAATTTCTCCAGGGGGAGGAGAAATTCTCAAAAAAAAATCTCACAGGTAAGCATCTCACAGCCATTGGCAAGGGCTAGAGAACAGCTTCTTCTCCCCCCACCCCAAGTTTTTTTTTTTAGAGTGTGTATTGCCACTGGAAGCCACCAAGGCCTCCATTTTGCATCCTCTGCAATGCCCAATATACCTAGCATCACTCCAGGACCTGAGGAAAGGAATGCAGCCATCACAAAACAAATAATCTTGAAGAAAATATGGAGAACATTCTGAAAAGTGTCCTTTTATTTCTAGGGGGAAGAAAAGACCAATCTCAGGAATTTCCGGAAAGTTTTCTTTCCCCCATGAAAGAGGCTTCTATTTTTCTGCTTCGTTCTCAGAGCATTTTAGAATTCATTTTGAATGTGTGTTATTTATTTATTTATTCATTTATTTATTGCACTTATATACCACTCCCATAGCCAGGGCGCTCTGGGCGGTTTACAGAAATTCTAAAGTTAAGATTAAAACAAGTATACAAAATTTAAACTTCTAAAACAGAACATACACACATAAAGCATTAAAAACCATTTAAAAAAACCCAAAACTACAACATGTGGGTGATTAAGATGTGCCGCCATATGCCTGGGCAAAGAGGAAAGTCTTAACCTGGCGCCGGAAAGATAGCAGCGTTGGCGCCAGGCGAGCCTCATCAGGGAGAACATTCCATAGTCTGGGAGCCACCACCGAAAAGGCCCTGTCCCTCGTTGCCACACTCCGAGCCTCTCTCGGAGTAGGCACCCGGAGGAGGACATTAGATGTTGAATGTAGTGACAGGGTATATTCACGTCAGGAGAGGCATTTCATCAGGTATTGTGGTCCCAAGCCATGTTAGTGATGTTTTTGACTGTAACTAATCTCTGTGAGGTGGTTGAGGATGCTATTTAGGTTTTTCTTTCTATTACACATCTCACCATTGTTCTACAGTCTCCCAGGGTCCCTTCACTTCCTGATCTGGAAAGGCCCTATAGGCGAAATAAATTCTTGTTTTCCTTTGGTTGCAAAATGCAGGGCTCCAAGGAGGCTACAGGCTGCTGGAAAGTTGACTGTACAATGGCTTCGGCTTGCCTCAGGCTTCACCCGAACCGCCTCGGATCCAGTTCGGAAGAGTCCGAATCACCCCAATCCACTTCGGATTCAGGGTTCAGATCCGAGGCGATGCACAGCCCTACTAGGAAGTAGATCCTGTCACCATTATCTGCCAGTCTAACTAAACTTGAGGCAGCCGGGCAAGGAGGGCCTCTGACACCAATCTTAAAGTATGGGCACGTGCATATGGGCGAAGGCTCTAAACCATTTAGGGCTTTAAAGCCCACACCCCACCCCCAGCCATTTGAACTGGGCCCAGACATGCACTCATCACCATTGCAACTGGAATAGAATCAGTGTAATATGTTCTAACTATCTGTCTCAAATGATCATATGATTTGGGACTGTCTGTACCAGCTAAATAAAGTAGAAAACATGAAGTCATCCCCCACCTCCTACCATAATGAAAGGTAAGCCCTGCTGATGGCAGTATATTTCGGTGCCCACCTACCCTACCCACATCAGTGAAATGGCCTCCCAAGTGCACACACAGAAACTCAAATGGGACTAGAAAGCCGAGCAATCTTTTGGCCCCAGTTCCCCCCAAAATATAACAAATAAATATGAAATGTATGTTTTAAGTCTTGAATGTAGCCTAGAGCTACCAGGGCAGGAATCAAAAAGCCACTCTTCCAAGTATAGCTGCCCAATGTGGTGATCCACAGAGCTACACACAGTAATGTGGGCAGGTCTTGCTGGAATGTAAAGGATTCCCAAGGACTGGAGTGACTCTACAGGAAAAGCTGTGGAATCTGAAAGAACTTGGCCTGGAGAACTCATTCTTGCTCTGGTCTCTGGTCTCCAAGCTTGACTCCTGGTTACTGGCTCTGGATCCAACAGTGTCATTCTGCAAACTCAAATAGCACCAACAGTATGCTACCAAAGTTTCTATTGTGCAAGAAAACAACCGCATGCCCAACCACTTGCTCAACCATATATTATTATTATTATTATTATTATTATTATTATTATTATTATTATTATTATTCCCACCTTTCCCCCAATACTGGGACTCAAGGCAGCTTAAAAATTATTATTATTATTATTATTATTATTATTATTATTATTATTATTATTATTATTTATTTATATAGCACCATCAGTGTACATGGTGCTGTACAGAGTAAAGCAGTAAATAGCAAGACCCTGCCGCATAGGCTTACAATCTAATAAAATCATAGTAAAACAATAAGGAGGGGAAGAGAATGCAAACAGGTACAGGGTAGGGTAAGCAGGCACAGGGTAGGGTAAAACGGTCTAGCTCCTTCCTGTCTCTCCTCTCTCATCTCACACTATTGCCCCGCTCGTGCTCTTCGCTCCTCTGATGCCATGTTTCTCACCTGCCCAAGGGCCTCTACTTCCCTTGCTCGGCTTCGTCCATTTTCTTCTACTGCCCCTCAAGCCTGGAATGCTCTTCCAGAACATCTGAGAACTACAAGTTCAATCGCAGCTTTTAAAGCTCAACTAAAAACTTTTCTTTTTCCTAAAGCTTTTAAAACTTGATGTTGTGCGGACTTTATACTGTTAGTTTTACCCCACCCTGTGCCTGCTTACTCTACCCTGTGCCTGTTGGCATTCTCTTCCCCTCCTTATTGTTTTACTATGATTTTATTAGATTGTAAGCCTATGCGACAGGGCCTTGCTATTTACTGTTTTACTCTGTACAGCACCATGTACATTGATGGTGCTATATAAATAAATAATAATAATAATAATAATAATCTACAATTAAAACATAAATAGAAATATACAAAATTAAAAAATATAATTAAACCCACTGTAATATTTTTTAAAAAATAATTTAAAACATTTAAAATACAAATGGCAAATATATATATATATATATCTCCAATGAATAGATAGAGGTCCAGACTATTGCCCAAAAGGCCTGCCGGAACAAAAATAATTTCCCCTGCCTCTGGAAACATAGCACAGAGGGAGCCAGTCTAGCGTCCCTGATCCTTGGAGCAGCCACTGAGAAGGCCCTCTTCTGCATTTGGTGTGCCTATGATGAAGGCAGGACCAAGAGAAGGGCCTCCTCAGAAGATCTCAGGACATGGGTAGGATCAGAGGGAAAATACAGTTTTTCAGAGAAACTGGACTCAAGCTGTGTCAGGCTTTATAGGTCAGAAACAGCAGTTTGAATTGTGCTCAGTAATAGTTCCAGGAGTGGAGCTGTTGTGACAGGGGAGTTGCATGGTCCTCAGCCAACAGTCTGGTTGCAGCTCTTTGAGTCAGCTGTTTCCAAACACTCTTCAAAGGCAGCCCCACATAGAGTGCATTATAGTAATCTAAATGGAATGTAACTAAGGCATGTGTCACTGTGACCAGATCAGACATCTCTAGGAATGAGCGCAACCAGCACACTAGCTTATGACAAATGCACTCCTGCCCACTGCTGAAACTTGGTCATCAAAGCCCAGGGCTGAATCCAGAAGCACACCCAAGGTGTGAGACTGTGGGCTCATCTACACCAAGCAGGATAGTCCACTATGAGAGTGCTATGAAAGCGGTATATAAAAGGCAGGAGCCACACGACTGCTTTACAGCAGTATTGAAGTGCACTGACAACTGTTGGGGCCCATTGACACATACCATATATACCACTTTCACACTGCTTCCATAGTGCTATATCCTGCTTGGGGTAGATGTGTCATGGTCCCCAACATTTCTCAATGCACTTCAGTACCACTAAGTAGTGTAGATCCTGCGGTGCACTTCAATACTGCTATAAAGCAGTAGTGTGGCTCTTGCCTTTTATATGCCGTGTTCATACTGCTTTCATAGTGGAATATCCTGCTTAGTGTAGATGAGCCCTGTGTCTTCAGGGGGAGTGTAACCCCATCCAACATAAACGTCACTTTTGCTGAATTCTCCTCTTGCGCATAGATTGGAACTTAGTTTGCGCTAGCACAATGTCATTTGTGCCACAGGAATGATGCTGTTGAATAAGTCCCCTGGCTCCCACTTAGCAGCTGTCAACAGCTCAGCTCTTACAAAGGCCATGGGTGTAAAAAGCACTGTCAGCTTGTCCCTGACAGAGCAAAGACCACTTTTTATAGTGAGAAGACTCTATTCTAGAACCTCTAGGAATAGAAGGCATGTACCCCAATGCTGACCTTCAAATGTGCTGCAATGCACACAAGAAACTTCTGCCAGGACCATTTCCCCACCCCAAAAAAGGATATATATATATATATATATATATATATATATATATATATATATATATGAGTGGTTTTATGACACTGTGCTTACTGACGAAGCATGGAACTCTACATGCATTCAGGTGCGTGGATATTAGTAGTCACTGGAGGAAAACACTGGGACGGGAGAGATATGATATTTGAAGCCAGGCAGCATTGTAAAAAAAAAAAAAGGGTTCAGGTTCATTTGGTCAATCAATCAGGCAGCGCACCAAATCTCTCTTCCTTAATACTATCTTATTCTTCCCACCTTAATTAAAATCTGCAGCCATCGATTTGGTCTCTCAAGACCTTCAGTCTGATTTCAATTTGAAAAGGGTCTTCAGGAAAGAAAGAAAGAAAATGCTTGTCCAGACCAAAACAGTGATGCCTTGGGATGCCAAATGATTACATGTTTTTAGTCGATTATCTGCCATACTTTTTAATTGCTTAATTAA